>NC_091469.1:486338413-486471709 GCF_036971445.1 Narcine bancroftii | reverse complement strand
GACATTGTCGGAAAAGCATGACTTTAATTTGCACATTGACAGGGTGATTCGGGGAGGTTGAGGCAACAGTGAGGGCGACGTCATAGAATGCATGCAGGATGGCCTACATTGAAACATGTTGCTTTGGAGATCGTCCTGTTTAATAAGACAGGGACAATCTTGTAGTTAGGAATCCTCTTGGAAAGAGTGATCTGAGTTTCTCATAAAAATGGAGGATGTAGGCAAAAGGCAGGCCAGTTAGTTTAACATCTGTAGTTGGGAAAATGGTTGAAGCTATCATTAAACAAGAAATAGCGAGGCCTCTGGAATAAAATGGATCCATCAGGTAGATGCAGCAAAGGCAGGTCCTGTTTGACAAATTTACTGGAGTTCTTTGAGGATATAATGAGCGCAGTCGACAGAGGGAGCAGCTGGACGTTGTTTACTTGGATTTTCAGAAGGTGTTCGATAAGGTGCCGCATAAAAGATTTGTACATAAGATGAAGAAACATAGAGTTGGGTTGGATGTATTTAGTCTGGATAGAGGATTGGGATACAGGGATATTTTTCCAGTTGGCAATCAGTGATACTACAGAAGGTCGGTGCTGGGCCTGGAACTGTTCATGGTATTCAGAAACGATCTGAAAGAGAGGACAGAGTGGAGTGTATCTAAAGCCCCTTTCACACTTGCAACTGATCCCAGGAATTAACGGCCAATCGGCCCTTAAAGTGCGTAGTGTGAAAGGGAAATCAGCTCAATGCCAGCATCAGATGATGTCGTCCCACGCTGGGGATTGACGGCCTTGACTCCTAGTTCAATCCCCGGTGACTGCAGGCACCAGTGTTGCAATGAGGCAAGTGTGAAACGGGTAATTGGATTGTGGGATTGAAATGACCCAGGTTTTTGTGAGAGTGCAGGAACATGAAAGAAGAAAAGATTTAAAATGAAGGTATAAACTTTGCCGTGGGCGGGAGAGAGAGAGGAAATAGCAATAAAACAGGAGTAGCAGACAAGTTTTATACAGCGTGGGAAAATTGGTAGTGCTGTAGCGCACAATTTAAAAAGCAATGGCAGACCTGACTTCCCAGAATGCCACGTGGCAGAGAAACCCCTCCATGAATGCTCTGTGCTTGGAATTCTGGGTGGGCAGGTCAGCCATCAGTTTTTCTCATGGTATTTATGTGATATAAACTTTTCCAGCTATACAAATTGTGTGCTGTAGCACTACAAACTTTCCCACCCTGTTTAAAAATTGTCCGCTATTGCTATTTATTGCTCGCACTTTCCCACGGTCCCTTATAAAGGTTTATATAGGTCCACACAACAACAACAGGGGCTCTAGGGCTTATACTGTGCTGTACATAAAGCTTAATTATGTTATAATTAGGCACGATTAATTCTGTTCAAATATAAGATCATAGTACATTGGTCAGGATTTAGGGCAGGTCCACCATCACTCGATGCGTCATGACCTCACCGGTAGAAGGTAGAATCGCCCTAACCCCGGGGATGGCTCCTTGCAAGTGTGAAAGCATTCAGTGTCCCAGTTAGAAGTGGTCCCCCATTCCTATCCCAGGAACGACCAATCTCTCTGTATCCTCTGCACAATTTGCTATCCCACTCAGTTTATTGCCATCAGCAAAGTTAAGCCCCTTTCCACACTTGTATTCCACTAAATTGGCTGTTCAGTGTCCCTGGATAAGAATGGGGGTTTGGCTTTTCACACTTGACCACTCCTAACCTTCCCCATCACTCCTCCCCTCGTCCCCTCCCCATCGCTGCTCCCCTCGTCCCCTCCCCAACACTCCTCCCCTCGTCCCCTCCCCAATCACTCCTCCCCTCCCCACCACTCCTCCCCTTGTCCCCTCCCCACCACTCCTCCCCTTGTCCCCTCCCCAATCACTCCTCCCCATCATTCGTCCCCTCCCCATCACTCCTCCCCTCATCCCCTCCCCATCACTCCTCCCCTCGTCCCCTCCCCATCACTCATCCCCTCCCCAATCACTCGTCCCCTCCCCAAATCACTCCTCCCCATCACTCGTCCCCTCCCCATCACCCTTCCCCATCACTCCTCCCCTCGTCCCCTCCCCATCACTCCTCCCCTCGTCCCCTCCCCATCACTCCTCCCCTTGTCCCCTCCCCAATCACTCCTCTCCATCACTCGTCCCCTCGCCATCACTCGTCCCCTTGTCCTCTCCCCGCCCAGTTTCCAGAACATTTTAACTAAATTTCTTTGAACCTGAGTGAAATTTGGTTTCTGCTCATTTGAAGACTTTATTCCTATTTTGGAACCATAGAACTCCGCAGTGCAAAAAGTGATCCTTCAGCCTATCTCAAGATTCAAGTTTACTTTATTGTCATATAATAATACAGAACATATATTAAACAAAATTGCCTTCCTCCTGCCGTAAGGCAGACAGAAGAGTTGCCATTTGTATTGCCTGGTACCCTAACAAGAGAAAGAGAAGCAAAAGAGGGTCCCTTCAGAGACAGTGATAGTCCGTGGATTTGCCTCCAGTGCTCCCACAGCCTCTACAGCTGCAATGTCTCCTGTTCAAATCATCGGCAATCCAAGCTCTAGATCCAAACCTCCGATGTGATCGGCAAGCCTTCAGCGCCCAAGGCCCTCAGCACTCTTTCAAATCTCGGTTCCCGTGAGCCAATTGCCACAACCTGTGTCGATCCTTCGACCATAAGTCACCTGCACCCTCTGTGGCTCCTTTGACTGCAAGTCACCCACAACTTATGTGGCTCCTATCATTGAGGTTTGCAAGCACCTCGCAGCCTGTGTCGATCCTTTGGAGTCGCAAGGAGCCCATCAATCTAACAGAATTGTGATCACATTCCTTCCAACCACCCTGCTTTCTTTGTTAAAATTAAACCCAGAAATGCTGAATTTTGCCTCTCCCTTCCCAACCTATCTCGTTAGGATACAGTTGGCAAAGAACACAAATCGGACCAAGCTCATATTTCTTGCAGCACAGGAAACCATTCAGCCCATACAGTTTAGAAGGCAAATGGCACATTGGCATTTATTGTAAAGGGGTTGGAGTTTGAATGGGAGGCTCCAGGATGTTAGGGAGGCCACGTCTGGAACACTGCATGATTTTGGCACCTTGGACTAAAGACAGGAAATTGTAACATTGGAGTAACTAGTTAATATTCAGAAGTGCAGGGGCCACAGCATAACTTTGGAATTCAGGGGATCTTATAGAAACATCTCAAATAGTGAATAGGATAGAGGCAGGAAAGTTGTTTTCACTGGTAGTGAAACTAGAACTAGGAGACCTAAGACTCAAGATTCTGGGGAGCAGATTGAGGACAGATGAGTGAGTCTGTGGAATACTCTGTCCAAGGAAGTGGTAGAGGCTGCCTCATGAAATATATGAGACACAGTTAAATAGATTTGTGTATGGCCAACTCCTGCTCCCATTCCTTCTGTTATAATATTTGAAAGATTGAGGATTATGGGGAACAATGGGAAAGGAGTGGAGGTCAGTGTAGATCATACTGAATGGTGGGTAGGCAGGATGTTCCTGCCTCATACACGGTAAACGGTAAACGGTTGGGCACTGAGGAGAACAGAGGGATCTGGAAATACAGATACATGATTCCCTGAGAATGGCGTCACAGATAGAAAGGGTTGAATTTTTGTTTTGGCATATTGCCCATCAAAGTATTGAGTACAAGAGTTGGGATGTTATGGTAAAGTTGCATAAGACATTGGTGAGGCCATATTTGGAGTCTTGTGTGCAGCTTTGGTCACAATAACTTCAGAAATAAGATAGAAAGAGTGCAGAGAAGATTTACTAGGATGTTGCCTGGACTTCAGGAACTGTGTTGCAATGAAGGGTTAAACAGGTTAGGACTTTATTCCCTGGAGCGAAGATTTGATAGAGGTTTTTAAAATTATGAGGGGGGGGGATAGACAGTAAATGTAAACAGGCTCTTTCCACTGAGGGTAGGTGAGATACAAACGAGGGCATGGGTTAAGGGGAAAAGTTTAGGAGGAACAATGAGGGGGGAATTCACACAGAGAGTGGTGGGGGTGTGTGGAACGAGCTGCCAGCTGAGGTGGTGAATGCGGTCTCAATTTTAATATTTAAGAAGAATTTGGACAGGTACGAGGATGGGAGAGGTTTGGAGGGCTATGGACTGGGTGCAGGTCAGTGGGACAAGGCAAAAAAAAATGGGTCAGCACAGACTAGAAGGGGTCTATTTCTGTGCTGTAATGTTCTATGGTTCATATCACTTGAACCTTCACCTGCGCACAGAATAATCCCACTACCCCACTTTTTCACCTGTAACCTATTCACACACACGCATTTAATAATACGGCTTCTTCCAGCCATCACCAGAGTGGACAATTAACCTTAGAACAGAGATGTTGAATTTCCTCAGCTGTTGGGTGGGTGGGGTTGAATCTGTTGCATTTATCCATCACTGGAATTTATTCCCACAGATGGCTGTCGAAGCCAGATCATTTTTTTTAAATTTTTAAAAAATTTTTTTTTAAATTTTTTTATTTTTCACACCATAAATCACATTAGCCATGATATACACTTTTTCTTTTTCACACATATACAGTGACTTTTTCTCCCCCCCCTCCCTCCTCCCAAGCCACCCCCCCCCACCCCCCCCCCACCCCCCCCCTCATCCATTTTAGGTATACAATCTAGGTTGCATTAAGCCAGTCAGACAATGTTGTCATTCAACAAAATTACACCAGAAATTCTACTGAGTCCATTCTTTTCTTTCCTTCTCCTTCCATCAACTTAGGTAATGTTTGTCCCCGGTAGGTTTTCGCTATTGTATTTAATGTAAGGCTCCCATACTTGTTCGAATATTTCAATATTATTTCTTAAACTATATGTAATTTTTTCTAATGGAATACATTTATTCATTTCTATATACCAGTGTTGTATTTTCAGATTATCTTCCAATTTCCAGGTTGACATAATACATTTTTTTGCTACGGCTAGAGCTTTCTTAACAAATCTTTTTTGTGCATCCTCCAAATCAATTCCAAATTCTTTGTTTTTTATGTTACTTAGGAGAAAGATCTCTGGATTCTTTGGTATATTGTTTTCTGTTATTTTATTTAATATCTGATTGAGATCTTCCCAAAATTTTTCTACTTTCTCACATGTCCAGATTGCATGAATTGTTGTTCCCATTTCTTTTTTACATCGAAAACATCTATCAGATACTGTTGGGTCCCATTTATTTAACTTTTGAGGTGTAATGTATAGCCTGTGTAACCAGTTATATTGTATCATACGTAGCCTCGTATTTATTGTATTTCTCATCGTTCCAGAACATAATTTCTCCCATGTTTCCTTTTTTATCTTTATATTTAAATCTTGTTCCCATTTTTGTTTAGTTTTACCATTTGTTTCCTTATTCTCCTTTTCTTGCAGTTTAATATACATATTTGTTATAAATCTTTTGATTAACATTGTATCTGTAATCACATATTCAAGGTTACTTCCCTCTGGCAAACTCAAACTGCTTCTTAACTTAGAAGCCAGATCATTGAGGTGATTTTAAATTGGAGGTTGATAAGTTCTTAATTAGTAAGGATGTCAAAGGTCAAGGAGAGAAGGCAGGAGAATGGGGTTGAGAGGGAAAATACATCAGTCACGATTTAAATGGTAGAGTAGACTCGTTGGGCCAAATGGCCTAATTCTGTTCCTATATCTTGTAATGTTAAAACCAATGCAGGGAGATCCCTCAAACTCCATGCTGGCAGCACCGGAGGTTGAACGCTGCTGCTGGTGGGGACCTGGGGGGAGCAGGGAGCGGAGTCACAGCGCTCCCCTTTGGGGTCCTACTGCCGATGGCTCTATACAGGCTTTAAACGGCCTGTGAAAAGGGCACCAGTAACAGGGAGTGAACCACTGAAGTCTGCAGGCATGGTGATTGTAGTCAGAACCCAGCATGCTGGAGGAACTCAGCATGTCTCTCAGTGCCCACTCCTCATGCAATCTATCTTTACCTCCTATGGATGTTGCACAACCGGCTGAGTTCTTCCAGCATTTCTGTGTTTTGACCAGTAACGGACTCCCCCCCCCCCCCCCCACCAACCCCGAGAGGGAGAAGCACTAAGAACGGTGACCACAGTGGCGGAGCAGCGAGGGGCTCACACGAGCTGTTGGGGACTTGAGGTTGAGCGACTCGCAGGGGCTGCTAGAGACTGGCTCCTGGAAGCTGAGTGTCGGGGCTGGAATTCAAGAGGATGCTGAGTTCAAGGTGCGGTCCCGCGGGACCTTGGGCGCTGATGAATGGCACAGAAGTTTGTGCGGCGACAGAGGCCAGGGGAGCGCTGGAAGCGAATCCATGGACACTCGGTGAATCTGAAGGGGCTCTCTTTTGCTTCATTTTCTCAGACTGTAAGGGTGAATCTTTGTTTACCTTCAGGCAGTTTTGTGTGATATTACATTTCTGTTTTAGTAGATGGCAAGTAATAGTATCATGGGAGCTGTGACCGTTGCACTATCGACAATGCCTTCCTTCATCTAATCCTTTGTGCACATTGTTTGAGGTCCTTTACACTATACTGAGAGTCTTTCACAATCCTCTTCATAAGGAACCTATCTTTGCAGGCTAAATTTTCCTGGGCCCTGTGTGTGGTTCTGGGAATGTGTGAAGGTGTGGGTCAGTGCTGCAAGGACCTGGAAATTTGAATCTATGCATTGTTCCTTTCTTAGGCAAGGTGAAACCTGGAAAAATAATAGCTTCCGCTCCATCAGACAACAACTTGAACAGGTTCAAGGTGAGAAGCGTCTGGCTTGTACCTGTGAAGTACTTAGAGGGGCGGACAAATTTGGTAGGCACAGCAGTAACGCTTTCCTAACTTGGACCCCTTGTATGTTAACGGAGACGCGTTCCTGGTTTGTCACAAATTGACCTCATTATCCTGTGGAATTAACCTTTTTTATTGATAATTGGATTGCGTATTATTACACGAACAAAGATACAGCGCGGTTTGCGAGTCGCAATTACAGCGGCAGCGACCCAGGTTTGAATCTGGTGCTGTCTGGAAGGAGTTTGTACTTTCTCCCCGTGTCAACTTGGGTTTACCCCAGGTGCTCCTGCATCCTCCCACCCTCCAAAACGTCGGTTAGTTTGGGTGTAATTGGGCAGCATGGGTTTAAAAGGCTGGAATCAGATCTTGTGCTGTAAATATTTTTTTTAAATTAAAGATACAGTGATAATATTTTTGTTTTGAATGCTATCCGGACACACGGAAACAGGCCCTCCTGAATCTGGCATGGACCCCCTCCCAGAGTCATCCAAATGTTTCTGAATGGAAGCTAACGTCCCTGCCTCCACCACGTGCAGTGAAGCACAGAGACACTGTAGTAAAAACACACAGAAATGCTGGAGGAACTCAGCCAGTCTCACAGCATCTATAGGAGGTAAAGAGTCTTGCCCAGTGTACTGACAATAACCACACCAGCAGTCCAAGTATAAGACAGCTTTAATAAACTAATATGTACACTAAGAGGTCTTGTCTCTATGCAAGACGAACCTGGAAGGCTAGACTGTAGCTCTTGACTGCTTTATATACAAGGTCACCAGGATGACCCTTAGTGACCTAGTGGTTTCATTACATACCACCACACCCAGAACGTATGTAATACTGTAACCTTACCTCCTACAGAAGCTGTGAGACTGGCTGAGTTCCTCTAGCATTTCTGTGTGTTTTTAACTTATTCCATGTGCCCACCACCCTCAGAGTGAAGAACTGTCCCGTCATGACCTCTTCTAAATCTCACCCTCCTTATCTAGAGTTTTGCCCTCTTCTTGGATTCTCCTAAGGAACAGACTGTCATTATTCACCTTATCCATGCATGTCGTGGCCTCCTGTGCCTTAGGGAGGAACGTCCCAGCCTATCCAGCCTTGTATTTCAAGCCCAACATTGTTCTCCTGCACCCATTCCAGCATAATAACTTCCCCGTAGCCAAGTGAACAAAACTGCTTTGTGGTCTCGCCAACGTTGTCCACATTTGAAGCATATGTCCCCACTCCTATACTCAATGCCCTGACCAATGAACACAGGCATGATAAATGTCTCTTCACCACCCAGTCGACCTGTGTCACCATTTTCATGGAATTATCTACGTGTACCCCCTAGTCTTTGTGTCCAACAATACTCTCCATGCAAGTCCAATCCCGATTTAAACCTACCAAAGTGTACACTTCAGATTTGTCCAAGTTAAATTCCACCTGCCATTCTTTCCCAGTTCATCAATAATGTGGAACATATCAGCACAGTACAGGCCCTTGAACCCACTGTTGTACCGATCTTTATAAACCTACTCAACAATCTAAACCTTCTCCACTTCATGCCTGAAGCCCTTTATTTTTCTTACATCCATGTGTGTGCCATGTGTCTTTTAAATGTCCCTATTGTCCCAGCCTCCACCAACTATGCCCAGCAATGCATTCCAGACACCCACTACTTTTTGTGTTAAAAAAAAACTTCCCTCCCTCACCTCATACAGTGTTTGCTTTTCTCACGCGGGGAAAATGGTCCTGACTGTCAACCCTATCTGTGCCTTCCATACTCTTGTAGACCTCCATTAAGCCACCTGTCATCCTTTTTCACTCCAATGGCGGCACGATTAGTGTTGCAGTTCGCGCAATGATATTAGAGCACCAGCAACTGGGGTTCAAAAACTGCGGTGTCTGTAAGGAGTTTGTGCATTCTCCCTGTGTCTGCTTGAGTTTCCTCTGGGTGCTCTGGTCCTCCCACCCTTCATAACATATGGGGTTTGTAAGTTAATTGGGGTATTTGGACAGCACAGACTTATGGGCCAGAAGGGCCATAATAAAAATTATTATTTTTTTTAAAAAGCCCTTGCTTTGTTAACCTTGTCTCATAAGACACATTCTCCATTTCAGGCAGCATCCTGGTAAATCTCCTCTGCATCCTCTCTAAAACTTCCACTTCCAGTAATGAGGTGACCAGAACTGAACACAATGCCCCAAGTGTGGTCTTACCAGGGATTTATTGAGCTGTCACATTACCTCTCGGCTCTTGAACTCAATCTCCCAAGAAATGAAGGCCAGCCACCATAAGGCTTCTTAACTATCCTTTCAACCTGTGTGGTAACTTTGAGAGATTTATGGATTTGGACCCCAAAGTCCTTCTGTTCTTCCACACTATTAGGAATCATAACCATGTACTCCACCTTCAAATTTGAACTTGCAAAATTCTTCACTTCACACTTAACCAGATTGACTCCATCTGCCAATTTTTTGCCCAACTCTGCATCATCTTGTAACCTACGACAACCTTCCACTCTCTCCACAACACTGCCAATCTTCGTGTCCTTTGCACATTTACTGCCCTATCCCTCTACTTCTTTGTCCAGGTCATTTATAAAAATCACAAAGAGCAAGGGTCCCAGAGCTCGAACTCCTCCAGTCACTGACCTCCAGGCAGAATACGTTCCATCTACACTACCCTCTGCTTTCTTGTAGGCAATCCACACAGCCAAGGTTCTATGGATCCCATCCCTCATGACTTTCTGAATGAGTCTTCCATGGGGGACCTTATCAAATATCTTACTAAAATCCATATACAGGTAGACCATGACTTACAATAGGGTTTGGTTCTGGGACTCGCATGGTTGAAATTATCGTAAATTGGAATTGGACGAAAAACGTGAGATTTTACCAAAAAAATGAGATTTGCTGAAAAAAAACGCAAGATTTGCTGAAATAACACAAAATTTCACCGATAAAACACGAGATTTCACCGAAAAACACGAGAACAGAACCATCATAACTTTGAAATATCGTATGTCAGGATATTGTAAGTAGGGGTCTATCTGTGCACCACAATTCCCACCCTACCTTCATCAATTCCTTTTGTAACTTCATCAAAAAAACTCATTTAGGCTCGTGAGGTATGACCTTCATTTTAATCTGGATAACTTCACTGTCCACTTTAAAACCAATTTTGGAGTCTTCCTTAAACTTACTAACCATATTACCGACATTAAGAACATAAGAAATAGGAGCACAAGTACACCATCTGGCCCTTTGAGCCTACTCTGCTATTCACTGTGATCATGGCTGATCTGATGATAGGCTCATCTCCACCTACCTGCCTTTTCCCTATACCCCTTAATTCTGTACAGTGTAGAAATCAATCCAACCTTGTCTTTTTTAAAATATTTTATTTAACATTTTTCCATGCATGTAATTAATAAACAATAACAAAAATTTAAGAAAGTTGCAATTGTTACATGATGGTTATAATCCCTCTCCCCATACCCCCACCCCTAAATTAATTTATATATAAGAAAAGTATAATATAGAATGTAAAAGAAAAGAAAAAGAAAAAAAAAACTTAAGGGATTGCTCCGAGGAACGCTAACCAGTACACAGGATTCCACCAGAGTTTCTATATAATTTAGAGAGGATTAACACAGGTCTCGAGAAGCAAGAAGAACACTTACATATTTATTCCTAAAATTTGCATGTATGGGCACCAAATTTGCAAAAATTAATTATTTCTCAATTAATATGTAATTTTCTCCAAGGGAATACAACTTTGAATTTCTACATTCCATCTTCCCATACCCAAGTGTAAATCTGATTTCCAAGTAACTGTGATTCATTTCCATTGCCACCGCTAATGCAATTTTAACAAATTTCAGTAGGTGTCCTGATAGTTTTAAATTTAGGTCTTAGACAATAGACAATAGGAGCTGGAGTAGGCCCTTCGGCCCATTGAGCCAGCACCGCCATTTTACAGATCATGGCTGATCACTACCATCAGTACCCCTTTCCAGCCTTATCCCCATAACCCTTAACTCCTTTGCCCACTTGTTCCTTCTATAATCCCCAATAAAAATAAATCTGGATTTTGCGGAAATAACCTATTCTAAAAAATTCCATGTCTACCAAAAAAGGTCTTAACTTAAAACGTTGAGTGCAAGTAAGTTCCCATTTCTTCACCTCACCTAAAACATTGATCTGATAAATCTGATTTCATTTTATTCATTTTTTTAAGTATAAGGTATAACTGATGTAAAATATTATATTGAATCAGTCTATTTCTTACATTAATAGTATTGGTCATACAGTCTCGACAGAGATCTGACCATCTTTGTTCATCAATTATAATGTTCAAATCCAACTCCACCTCTGGACTTATTTACTCCATGTTCAGGAGTTCCTGTTTGTAATAAAAGATACATTGAAGAAATAAATTTCTTAATATTTCCCCTCCTAATGAGAGTTTCCACCTCACTACAAGTAGATGGACCTAACTTTTCCCATAAATATCTCTCAATTGAAAATAACAGTGAGTATAAGTATAACTAATTATTCCTGAATTGTTCAAACAACATTAATTGGCCTTGTTCATAAAAACCTTCAATCTTTTTAATCCCTTTACTAAACCAGGTACTTAAACATTAGTTATCCTTTGAAAAAGGTACAAGACGATTTTGAATCAGAGGTATCTTAGCCAAATGTGCCTCCTTTTGTTCCAATTTTGTCATTTATTTTATACCAAACATTAATCAAATTCTGCAACATGGTATTTCTTTAACACAAGCTATTAATTTTGAATCCCATTTTTATATAAATTCCTCGATTAATCTCTTTCCTGCTTTATCCAATTCTATTTTAACACATGCCGGCTTTTCTTCAAAGAAAAAAGAAGTAAGAAATCTCATTTTGGCAGCTTGATAATAATTCTTAAAATTAGGAAGTTGTAGGCCTCCCAATTCATATTGCCATGTTAATTTTTCTATAGAAACTCTTGACATTTTACCTTTCCAAATAAATTTCCTTCCAAATTTATTTAATTCCTGAAAAAACTTTATGGTAGTAACTATAGGTAAAGTTTGAAAAAGATATTGCATTCTTGGGAATATATTCAACTTAACATGGTTAACCCTTCCTATTAATGTTATAGGTAGAATCGTCCATTTTTAAAAAATCTTCTTCAACCTTTTTAAGTAATGGCAAATAATTCAATTTATATAATTTTTTTTAACTTATTATCTATATGAATCCCTAGATATTTAATCCCATTTTTTGGCAATTTTTTGAATTGAATATTTTCACATTGGCTATAATCTCCTTCTATAAGGGACATAATTTAACTTTTATCCCAATTTATTTTATAACCAGAAATCTTTCCATATTCCAATTTGAAATGTAATTTTTGCAAGGAAGTCTCAGGTTCTGTCAAATATATTAGAACATTATCTGAAAATAAACTAATCTTATGCTCTTCTTGACCAACCCTAAATCCTTTCATTTCAAAATCGCTCCTAATTGCCTCTGCTAGTGGCTCTATAGATAATATAAACAAAGATGGAGATAAGGGACATCCTTGTCTACTGGATCTCGTCAATTGGAATGGAGCGGATATCTGTTCAATAGTCACTACTTTAGCTTTAGAGTCATTATATAATACTTTAATCAGTTTATAAAGGTCTGTCCATATCCAAATTTATCCATCACCTTAAACAAAAAGTCCCACTCCAATCTATCAAAGCTTTTTCTGCATCTAAAGCCACTGCAACACTTGTCTCTTTTTTTGTGTTAAATGTATAAGTTATCTTGCCACAATATCAGCCAATTCTGTCTTTTTTACAAAACCTGTTTGATCCATATTTATTAATTTAGGTAATAATTTAGTCAATCTATTTGCCAAGATTTTGGCAATAATGTTATAAAATGCATTTAATAATGAATTGAGTCTATATGATGAAGGTTTTAAAGTTTTTTTTTGGTGTCACAGTTATTATTGCTGTTGAAAATGATTCTGAGAAAGTGTGAGTTGTTGATGCCTGATCTAACATTTCCATAAAAATAGGAATTAATAAATTGTTTAAATTCTGTACAAAATTCAGACAGAAAGCCATTTTCTCCTGGAGTTATTACTTTTAATGAATTTATTGCCTCCGTCACCTCTACCTGTGTGAAGTGGGCACTCAATTCTTTCTGATATTCCATAGTCAATCTTGATAAACTTGATAGATATCCATCTAATTTATTACCGTCTTTTAAAGATGCCGACCTATATAATTTAGAATAAAAACTCTTAAAAGATTCATTTATTTCTTGAGGTTTATAACTAATAACATTGGAGTCATTCTTAATTATATTAATCGTTCATGAAACCTGATTCGTTTTTAGTTGCCATGCAAGTACTTTGCGATGTTCGCCTAATTCATAGTACTGTAGCCACGCACTACTCAAAAGAAGTCACACTCACACACTTAGTGTAGTCAGATTAAGCTTTGAGTTTTATAAGGGCTCAGGCTCGACTTTTATACTTGCACTGTTCCCGCCGTGGCCCCCTTTTCATGACATCACAGCATGCATAACAAAAGCGGGTTTCCCGCGCGCATGTACTTTCCTGCATAACAATGCCCTTCTTCTCTGTATGCTGTCCCTGTCTCTTGTCTGTGCAGTAAGGCCAGTGCCATTTTGGGGTCGCTGGCCTTGCTGTTCACCCGACGGTTCGCTTGTTGGGGCCAATGCCGCTGTGCAGACTGCTGGCCTTTGGTTGCACTCGCTGCTCGGAGCGCCGGTTCATTCTTGTAGTTGCTTTCTCAGTACTATAAGTTTGTAATGTGTTATACTGAAGTTCTTTATTAATTAGTTGACTATGTTTATCTTTAGAACTTCTCCTTTGAAGATCCTTTTCCAAAACCATTATTTCTTTTTCTAATTGATCTCTCTTTCATATACTCCATTTTGGTTTTAGAAGTAAAACTTGTAATTTGCCCTCTCAAATGCACTTTCAGAGCATCCCATATTTCGAACTTATCATTCACAGAGTTCAAGTTTGTATTACAAAATACCTGAATTTGTCTTCTGATAAAATCACGAAAATCCATTCTTTTTAGTAATAATGAATTCAGTCTTCATCTATAAACCGATTTCTCTTTATCGGGTATTACAATCGTCATTAATAAAGGTGAATGATCAGACAAAATTCTAACTTGATATTCCACTTCTAGAATCTTATCTTGCATCTGTGCTGAAATTAAAAATAAATCAATTCTAGAATAAGAATCATGTCTACTTGAATAAAAAGAATAATCCCTTTCTCTAGGATGAATTCTCCTCCATGCATTTATTAAATTTAAATCTCTCATCAATACCAATGTAGCCTTTAGCTCTTGTAATTTCTTCAGTAAATCTATCTAAAAATGGATCCAAACAAAAATTAAAATATCCTCCTCTTAAAATATTTTCATGTGCATCTGCTAGATTAAGGAATGTTTCTTGAATAAATTTCTCATCTTCAACATTAGGTGCATACAAATTCAAAAAAGTCCATAATTCTGAATAATTAGACATATCTCCCTGCAGGTTCAGTTACGATCCAACCCAATCTCTTTTTAATTTCAGATGTTCTTTTTTCAATTAAATGGGGTTCTTGCAAAAAAGCCAAGTGAACTCCCATTTTCTTAATATATGTTAATACTCACTTTCCCTTCACTGGCTCGTTTAACCCATTAACATTAAAATTTACAAATTTCAAAATATTGCTAAGCTTAATAAACCATATTCAACCCTTTTACTATTACTTCCTCCACCTCCTCCTGCGAATCTCCTCCCCTTACCTCCATTACTCAGTGTCCAATGTGTCGACTCGCACTTCCTCCGGCAATCCAAATAAAAAGAAAGCAGATATACAATTAAAGGATATATATTTCAACATTTGTAGCTATATATAGACAAAGTAACCCACCCCAGCAAGTGCTGTTTAAATAATACACAGCTCTGCCTCCCTCTATTTTGCGGGGTGCAACCAAGGTCACAAAAGCACACATGATCCAGTAGCATTTAGTACCTCATCTCCCTCACCCCCCCCAGTACATTTACCATTTGAGCTTTAGTCATGTAATTCATAAATAAAACATTTTGCAAAAAATCACCAAAGAGAGAATAATCATTGTTCTGAATTATTCAATCCTCCAGAACTATTAAAAAATTTAGTCCATCTAGGACACAGTAGCAACAACAGAGTTTCTAATTCTTCATTCCACCTGCGCTCATGGAAGATCTTGCTCAAATTCTTCTGCCTGCACAAAATTTGAAAATAATTTATTATGACCTCCAGTTGGGAAATCTTCAAGGTTGCAGGATGACGCAGCATGAATCGATATCCTTTTTCCCAAAGAGCCTTCTTAACTGGATTAAATTCTCTTCTTCTCTTGAATAGATCTGCACTTATTATCAGGGTAGAACAAAACTCTACCCCCTTCATACTCAAGTAGGCCTTTCCTTGTTCTTGCCCCTTCTTCCGCAAGGGTCAAGATCTCTCTATCTTAATATCGAAGGAATTTAATTAGCACAGAACACGGGTTCTGATTTGGATTTCAATCTCAATAGGGTATTCAAAATTCTGTGCTCCCAAGACTTCAGAAATCCATTTTTTGAAAAGGCCAATTGGGTTTTGCTCCTCTACTCCTTCTTTAAGACCCACTGTAATTTTCCAGTATGTCTACTTTCACTCTATCTTCAACATGTTGCAGTTCTTCCTTATTTTCCCATCCAATTTGTCTAACTTTCACTTCATTTTATTCACTGTTTATTTCCCCGTTCTTTTCCCCTTTAACATCTTTCATTCCCTCCTCTCCACGTTGCTGCTTGTCTTCTTCGCTACCTTGTGAGCCTGACTCCTCTTCCAATGCTGTTGCTGAAGGCCCCAACTTTTCACAAACGCGCTGTGTAATTCTGGGTTCTTCCCCCATGCCATCTCTCCGCTGCTGTGGGCGAGTGACGTCGGTGGATGATTTTTCCGTAGCTTCACTCACCCAGGGAACAGCTCGAATACCAGTTCCCTGCTTCAAACTCAATGTAGGCCTCAAATCCCTTCTAGTCTTCTCTCCATGTCGGGCTCCAGGTAGGGCTGGAGCGATTTTTCTTCTTTGGAGGCATTTTTAAAGTCTTATTTCAGTGTTTAAGTAGACTTTAAAAATTTAATTATTCTAAAACATTACGTATTTTGTACTTTTTTTTTTAAACTAATTTACCCTACGGCATTGAGTGACGTACCCCCCCACCTCTTAAATATATTTACTGAGGTCGCTTCCACTGCTTCAATGGGCAGTGAATTCCACAGATTCACCGCCCTCTGGGTAAAGCAGTTCCTCCTCATCTCCATCTTAAATCTACTCCCCTGAATCTTGAGGCTCTGTCCCCTAGTTCTGGTCACCACCCCCCCCATGGCAACAAATTTCTTACCTCAATCTTATCTATGCCTTTCATATTATTTCTTTTTAAAATATTTTTCACGAGTTTAATAAATCCTACATACAAACTCATCTAATAATAATAAACGACAGGTCATATATATGCATATCACAAATTGAATATATAATATAAATTAAAAACCAATCCATAATCATTTATTCAACGTTTCTTTAAGACATCAAATTCTATATATATGTATTTAACATATGGTATCCCTTTCTCATAATATATCCCAGTATAGTTGTGGATAGAAAATAGATAAGACTAAATTAAAAATCCCTTTATATAAACCAAGGGTAAATTCTATCTGAATTAATAATATGATTCATGATAAAACATATTTAAACCATGTTTTACTAATCTAAAAAAAAAGAAAAGAAAAAAAAACCTGACTAATTTAACTCCCCTCTCATGGAGTACAGTCCCAGATGACTTGATCTCTCCTCATAGACTAAACCCTCATCTGTGGAATCAATCTGGTGAACCTCCTGTGCACCACCTCCAAAGCCAGTACATCCTTCCTCAAGTAAGGAGTCCAGAATTGCATGCAGTTCTCCAGATGCGGCCTCACCTCAACTCAGTTGCAGCAGAACCCCCCCTGCTCCTAAATTCCATCCCTCTCTCAATGAAGGCCAACATCCCATTTGCTTTCCTGACCGTCAGGTGCCTGCTGCACCTGCAAACCAACCGTTTGTGATTCAAGCACAAGTTCTCCGTGTCCTTCTGCTCGACAGCACGCTGCAGTCGCTTGCCATTTAAATAATAATCTGATCTTCCATTTTTCCTTCCAAAGATTTCAGATTTATTGTCAGAGTACATACATGACATCACATACAACCCTGAGATTCCTTTTTCCTGCGGGCACAGCAGAATCACCACTAATTCGTAGTGGAAAAAATAAACTGTACACAGCGTAAACATGTAAACAGATAACGGATGAAAACAAACTGTGCAATACAGGGATAGCAAAGAAATTCAATAAAGTGCATTAGTAAGAGCCCTTAAATGAGTCCCTGATTGAGTTTGTTGTTGAGGAATCTGATAGTGGAGGGGGAGCAACTGTTTCCTGAACCTGGTGGTGCGAGTCTTGTGGCCCCTATACCTCTTTCCTGACGGCAGCAGCAAGAACAGGGCGTGTGCTGGGTGATGAGGGTCTTTGATGATTGCTACTGCTCTCCAACGGCAGTGTTCCCTGTAGATGTACTCAATAGTGGGGAGTGTTTTGCCTGTAATATCCTGGGTATTACAAGCAAAACCTGGGAAAAGTGAATAAATTCACATTTACCAACATTGTACTCCATCTGCCCACTCACTTAACCTATCTGTATCTCTGTGGAGACTCTCCATATCCTCTGCACAATGTGCTTTTCAACTCAATTTAGTGTCATCAGGAAAATTCGATACACTACACTCTGTTCCTTCTTCCAGATCGTTACTGTATTCTGGGAACAGTTGCAGGCCCAGTACCGACCCCTGCGGCTCACCGCTCACCACCATTCTCATCCCATTTATGAAAATAAATGATAAGCAACGGCGGACCTGGCCCCGATCCCTGTAGCACACCAGATGGGATTAATATGGATAGATACGCACTGGTTGGCATGGATGTGATGTATATTGTATGGCTCAATGAAGGGGATTGTTGATCTGTTATCTTTCCTGTTTTCTTTTCATTCTCATTCTACCCCCAGGAAGCTGGAATGCAGATTACACACAGCAACCGTTTTGTGGTGGAGAATTGTACCGTCCTTTTCTTGACCGTCAAGCCTTACATTCTGCCTGAAGTTATGTTGAACGTTTTTCCATTTGTCACGCCGGCGCACATTGTCATCTCTGTGGCGGCTGGGATTACCGTGGACACACTTGAGAACGTGAGTACGTAGCTGTGGGCTGAAAGAATTGACGTCCCACTGAGAATTACGAGTTTAAGGGGGGGGGGGTGGGGATGAGCCAGAAGTAGTTCCACGTTTTTGCTGAAGACGTCGGGATTGGAACGTTAGCCTCGATGACCTGGGCAGCAAGATAGCAGTGAATCTGCTCCTGCATTTGGATCCCTCTGCACAAGTGTATTTTTGAGTGGCACAGTTGGCATAGCAGTTAGCTGCTATAGAACCAGCGATCGGAACAGGGGTTCGAATCCCGCGCTATCTGTAAGGAGTTTATATGTTCTCCCTGTGTCTGCGTGCATTTTCCCTGGGGGCTCAAGTTTCCTCCCAGCGTTCGAAACGTACCGTGGGTACGTTAATTGGGTGGCACAGACTCGTGGGCCAAAATACCTGTCACTGTACTGTAGGTCTAAATTAAAATTAAAGAAAAGGTGTTAAGTAAAAGGCAGGAACAGGAATTCTGAAGGAGTTAAACAAAAAAAGTCTGCTTTGCACTCCCCAACTGGGAAATGGTAAAAGGTTCCTTCAATAGTCTGTAGCTGAGGATTTCTTTATTCAACTACAGGGAGTGCTGATGTCAATATCATTGGACAACATTAAGTTTTATCTCCTGGGGGGGAAAAGAATGTTAGACAACTTCAAGCTGAACACAAAGATGATTTCAGATTTGCTGTATCACTTAGGAAGTTGGAGAAACATTAAATTAACATTTATTGAATTTAGCATATTTAATTGCATAATGATAGAATTAATTCAACTGACCCAAAAATGTTTTGCCACTGATTTTCATTTGTACTCAGCATCTGATGCCTCTCATGTCAGTGTCCAACAATGGTCGGCCAGCATCGATGGATTCCAGTTGCCCTGATACTACTTTTCCATGGTCGCATTGTCCTGGTGAAACCTTCCTCCGTGTTCGTCACTGACGGCACCAGGATCAGCAGGGATGCAAATGACTTGTTGGACTTCATGGTTTTGTATGCTCGAAGCATGTTGTCAATCAGCTGGCTGTAGTTATGTCTCTAAGTTTTAAAATAAGTTATATCTAAAAAAGGTTTGATAGGAAAATTTTAAGGTGATTTTCATGCTCAGCAGCCCAAAATCCATAAAATAGTCCCAAAAGTGTTCAGGAAGCGCAATTTTTGTGGCCAAGTGTATTTATCGTCCATACCGAATTGCCCTTGAGAAGGCTGTGAGTAGCCTTCTTGAACCAATTCCTTCATCAAAAACAATAACTTTGTAGCCAATTTTTTCTTAAGTACAACTTGACCTGACTTATCTATCGCTGAATCCAAACAACAATTAAAACCACCACCTATCGTTAATGGTAGGATTCTTAAATTATTTGTGTTTCCTCAACCAGAGCTCTGGGACCAAAGATCTGTCTGCACTATTTTAAGATCATATTTTTTTTAGCACTAACTGCCACGGTGAATATTTTTCTATCCTGTTCTATGTATTAGCGATTTTTTTTCTATCATTTGGTAATTTAATTTATTGATGTACTATGCAATTTCATTACGCAAAAAGTCACGATGTATTTGTACACACGCAACTACAGTACAACTCCGATTATCTATAATCAGATTCTCCGAAATCATCACTTATCCAAATTTTTTATTAAAGTCTGGATAAATGAAGATATCCAAAACAAATCAGAAATCCTTCTTGATCCAAAATTTATTTGGAGCCGAACTGACCTCACAGGTTTGAAAAAAAATTTACTCCACATGAAATTAGAACGACGATTGTCCTCTTTTCAGGTAACTCCCTCCCCTCTATCCATTTCTTCTTTACCTACCCCTATTGACTTTTCTCTCCTACTCTCCCTCTCAATTGCATACCGTTGTCTCCCAGCCACAAGTGGTCAGAAGAATCTCTTGTCCTGGCATCATCAGGGAGAACGGCCTCTTGGCAGGAGCGGGACCTCGGGCTCAGTAGCATTCCCTTCCCTTCCCTCCACGGGACACCAGAATACCCATTGCCAACTCCGAACCCTCTCCTTGGCCTACTACCATACACACCCACTGGACTCCCCAGTGTGCATGTGCGGTAGACCTAGGGGAGGATTTGGACTCAAGAGCTCCAGTGATCGGGGAGACAGGAGCCCACCAACTTGCCA
This sequence comes from Narcine bancroftii, assembly GCF_036971445.1. Taxonomy (NCBI): domain Eukaryota; kingdom Metazoa; phylum Chordata; class Chondrichthyes; order Torpediniformes; family Narcinidae; genus Narcine; species Narcine bancroftii. Next base: position 486,451,469 of record NC_091469.1, on the reverse strand, counting down.
GTGAGTGTTCTACTGGCCTGGAAAGTCTCCCTGGGGATTAGTGGCAGCGGTGTGGACGTGTTGGTGATTGGTGTGGCCAGCAATTTTTTTTGGTGAGAATTAAACATTTTAATGCTTAAAAAGCCTTCCCTTGTTATTTGTTATTTGCTGTTGTCTGGAAAATCAACCAACTGAAAAACCTCACAAAGATTAGCGTATACAGAGCCGTTGTCATACCCACACTCCTGTTCGGCACCGAATCATGGGTCCTCTACCGGCATCACCTATGGCTCCTAGAACGCTTCCACCAGCGTTGTCTCCGCTCCATCCTCAACATTCATTGGAGCGACTTCATCTCCAACATCGAAGTACTCGAGATGGCAGAGGCCGACAGCATCGAATCCACGCTGCTGAAGATCCAACTGCGCTGGGTGGGTCACGTCTCCAGAATGGAGGACCATTGCCTTCCCAAGATCGTGTTATATGGCGAGCTCTCCACTGGCCACCGAGACAGAGGTGCACCAAAGAAGAGGTACAAGGACTGCCTAAAGAAATCTCTTGGTGCCTGCCACATTGACCACCGCCAGTGGGCTGATCTCGCCTCAAACCGTGCATCTTGGCGCCCCACAGTTCGGCAGGCAGCAACCCTTTGAAGAAGACCGCAGAGCCGGGAGGAGTCACGTGATGGAGTAGTGGCCGGACGGTGAACTCCAGCCCTCTCCAGAAAAGTCGGGAAAAACAAAGGAAAACACAAAGGCACAGAAATAAAAGTTAAAGAAAAGTGAGTATAAAGGTGGAAAGAAGATGGCGACAAAAAAAGAAAAATCGAAATCAACGGTAAGAAGAGAGGAAGAGAAGACAACGGAGGAAGAAGGAGAAGGCCTTACCTGTTCGAAGAGGCCCGCGGTAGAGAGAGAAACCCGCTCCCTCAGGTCGGTAGAAATTGGACTACAAAAATGGCTCGCTGAGCCGAGTAAAAGTGCGCAACCGCGCATGAAAAAAAACACACCGACGGGAGGGGTGACCAGCTGGGGAGTTGATCTCCACAGCCGGCAACGACAGCTGCAGAACACCTGCAGCAAGAAGAGAACACAGAAGACAATGGAAACAAGAAAGAAGAGAAGGAAAGGGCACCAAAGAAACAACAGATGGCCAACCCAGAGGAAGAAGAAGAGGAAGAATACAGTGAAATAGAAGAAGAAAAGAAAGGCAAGATAAAGGAGGTACTTTCTCTTATTAAGGGATACATGGAGTCATTTAAAGAATGGCAAACACAGGAATTTAATGATTTAAGAAAAAGAATAAACAACACAGAAGAGAAAATGAATAAAATAGATATGACCTTAACAGAAATGGGAAAGAAAATGGACAAGATGGAAGAGCGGGCAGTAGCAGTAGAAATGGAGGTAGAGGACTTAAAAAAAAAGAAATTGGAGGAATCTAATAAAAAAGCGATAGAGACACAAGAACTGTTAGCTCAAAAAATAGATATAATGGAAAATTATAACAGAAGAAATAACATAAAGATAGTGGGCCTTAAGGAAGATGAAGAAGGCAAGAATATGAGGGAGTTTATAAAAGATTGGATCCCTAGGATCCTAGGATGTCCAGAACTACAGCAAGAAATGGAAATAGAAAGGGCACATAGAGCATTGGCCTCTAAACCACAACCACAACAAAAACCAAGATCTATTTTAGTAAAATTCCTAAGATATACTACAAGAGAAAAGGTACTGGAGAAGACAATGGAAAAAGTAAGAGAGGGCAACAAGCCACTGGAGTATAAAGGGCAAAAAATCTTCATTTACCCAGATATAAGTTTTGAACTCCTAAAGAAGAGAAAGGAGTTCAATACAGCAAAGGCGATTTTATGGAAGAAAGGGTATAAATTTATACTAAAGCATCCAGCTGTATTGAAAATATTTATTCCAGGACAACAAAACAGACTATTCTCGGATCCAGAAGAAGCACGAAAATTTGCAGAACAATTACAAAATAGACTGAGGGATGAAGACGTGTAATGAGAGTAAAAATGATCACAATTGATATATATGTGGGTAAAGAGGTATAAGAGTGTATAGGTATAATGTGCATACGTGAATGTATCTGTACTTAGAGGAAAATATAGATAGTATAGACAAGAATTAATAAGGGAAGGTAATGGAATAGAGAGAATAAGGAGGGAATTAAAAGAGTGACCTTTGTTACATATGAAAAGTGAAATCTTTTCTGGGGGGGGCTGGGTGGGGGGGAATAGCGGACACTGCAAAATCAGTTGACGCTTGCGAGTGAATTCGCAAACCCAAATGGAGAGGGGAGATGTGGTTGTCCGACAAGGGATAAAGGACAACTCAGGAGGGGAAGGGGAGATTGGGGCTAAAGAAGGTATAAATAGGAGAATAAGGAAAATGTTTGATGTTTTAGGAATGTTGTCTTATAAAGGGTTTAAAATAAGAAAACAGAAATGGAAAAGGAGGAAAGCTAATGATGGAAAAACGGAAAGGGAAGATAAACAAAGTATAAAATGGCTACGTTGAACTATATGACTTTAAATATTAATGGAATACATAACCAAATTAAAAGGAAGAAACTACTAAATTTACTGAAAAAAGAAAAAATTGATATAGCATTTGTCCAAGAAACACATTTAACTGAATTGGAGCACAAGAAATTAAAGAGAGATTGGGTAGGACATGTAACAGCAGCATCGTATAATTCAAAAGCAAGAGGAGTGGCTATATTAATTAGTAAAAATGTGCCATTTAAAATAGAAGAAGAAATAATAGATCCAGCAGGGAGATATGTAATGATAAAATGTCAGATATATTCGGAGTTTTGGAATCTACTTAATGTATATTCACCTAACGAAGAAGATCAAAAGTTTATGCAAGATATCTTTTTGAAGGTAGCTAATACGCAAGGGAACATACTAATAGGAGGGGATTTGAATTTGGATTCAAATATGGATAAAACTGGGAAAAAAATTAACAGAAAGAACAAAGTAACCAAATTTATAATTAAATCAATCCAAGAAATGGAACTTTTGGATATATGGAGGAAACAAAACCCCAAAGAAAAGGAATATTCATATTACTCGGCTAGACATAAAACATACTCAAGAATAGACCTATTTTTGTAATCAGCTAGTATGCAAGATAGAGTAAGAAAAACAGAATATAAAGCTAGAATACTATCGGACCATTCACCCTTAATATTGACAGTAAAGCTAGAGGACATCCCTCCAAGAATTTATAGATGGAGATTAAACCTCATGCTACTTAAAAGGCAGGATTTTAGAGAATTTATTGAAAAACAATTAAAAATGTATTTTGAAATAAATACGGAATCAGTGGAAGATAAGTTTATACTATGGGATGCAATGAAAGCATTCATTAGAGGGCAAATAATAAGTTATGTAACCAAGATGAAGAAGGACTATAATCAGGAAACAGAGCAGTTGGAAAGGGAAATAGTAAATATAGAAAAAAAATTAGCAATGAAGGAAGATACAACTAAAAGAAGAGAATTGGCGGATAAAAAAATAAAATATGAAACATTACAAACATATAAGGTAGAGAAGAATATAATGAAGACAAAACAGAAATATTATGAACTGGGTGAAAAAACGCACAAAATCCTAGCATGGCAGCTTAAGACAGAACAAGCTAAGAAAATGGTATTGGCATCAAGGAAAAAAGACAAACAAATTATATATAATCCAAAAGAAATTAAGGAAAACTTTAGAGAATTCTATGAACAATTATACCGAACTGAAAACGAAGGGAAAGAAGGGAAAATAGATGAATTTTTGACTAAAATTGAACTACCAAAACTACAAATAGAAGAACAAAATAAATTAACAGAACCATTTGGAACAGTAGAAATACAAGAGATAATAAAAAAATTACCAAATAATAAGACACCAGGAGAGGATGGATTTCCAATAGAATTCTACAAAACATTTAAAGACTTATTAATTCCGCCTCTCCTGGATGTAATCAACCAGATTGATGAAACACAAAGCTTACCAGATTCATGTAAAACAGCAATAATTACAGTAATACTAAAACAAGGGAAAGATCCACTCTCACCAGCGTCATATAGACCAATATCTTTGCTAAACACAGATTATAAGATAATAGCTAAACTATTAGCAAACAGATTAGCAGAACAGGTACCGAAAATGGTAAATTTAGACCAAACTGGATTTATCAAAAAAAGACGCACAACAGACAATATTTGTAAATTTATTAACTTAATTCATGCAGTAGAAGGAAATAAAGCACCTGCAGTAGCAGTTGCTTTAGACGCAGAGAAGGCCTTCGACAGAGTAGAATGGAATTATTTGTTCAAAGTATTGCAAAAATTCAGTTTACCGGAGAAGTATATTAATTGGATTAAAGCATTATATAAGGGACCGTTAGCGAAAGTGACAGTAAATGGACATGTATCAAAGCAATTTAACTTAAGCAGGTCAACACGGCAGGGATGCCCACTATCACCTTTATTGTTTGCGTTAGCTATAGAACCACTAGCAGAATTGATAAGAAGAGATAATAATATAAAAGGAATAAAAATAAAAGACAAGGAATATAAAATCAGTCTATTTGCGGACGATGTTATAGTGTACTTAACAGAACCAGAACTATCAATAAAAGAATTATATAAGAAATTGAAGGAATATGGGGAAGTGTCGGGTTACAAGATAAACGTAAATAAAAGTGAAGCAATGCCTATGGATAATGCGGATTTCTCAAAATTTAAGAAGGAATCTCCATTTAGATGGCAAATGCAGGCAATAAGATACCTAGGTGTACAAATAAACAAAAATCTCAGCCAATTATATAAACTCAATTATTATCCACTAATGAAAAAATTACAGGACAATTTAGAGCATTGGAAAGATTTATCACTAACACTAATTGGAAGGATAAACTGTATTAAAATGAACATTTTTCCAAGGATATTATACTTATTTCAGGCATTGCCAATACAACTGACAGAAAAATTCTTCAAAGAGTTAAAGAAAATAATAAGGAAATTTTTATGGAGGGGGGGGAAACCGAGGATAGCACTAGATAAATTAACAGAATGGTATAAACAAGGAGGCTTACAATTGCCAAACTTTAAAAATTATTATAGAGCCGCACAATTAAGATACCTATCAGATTTTTATCAAACAAGGGAAAAACCAGACTGGACGAGATTAGAATTAGATAAAATAGGGGAAAAGATACCTGAACACATATTATATAAATGGGATGAAAAATTGGTACAACATAGAACTTCTCCAGTATTACATCATCTCCTCAATATTTGGAAGAAGATTCATGTAGAAAGAAATAAAACAAATTATCAATTACCAAAACTAATATTGACGCAAAATAAGTTACTCCCTTTTACAATAGATAACCTTTCCTTTAGAGAATGGGAAAAAAAAGGGATTAAAAGAATAGAAAATTGTTTTTCAGGAAGTAGATTCTTATCCTTTGAACAAATGAGAGATAAGTACAATATAACTGGAGATACAGCGCTGGCATATTACCAACTGAGATCCTACTTGAAGGATAAATTAGGAAGCAATTTGAGTTTGCCAGAGGGAAGTAACCTTGAATATGTGATTACAGATACAATGTTAATCAAAAGATTTATAACAAATATGTATATTAAACTGCAAGAAAAGGAGAATGAGGAAACAAATGGTAAAACTAAACAAAAATGGGAACAAGATTTAAATATAAAGATAAAAAAGGAAACATGGGAGAAATTATGTTCTGGAACGATGAGAAATACAATAAATACGAGGCTACGTATGATACAATATAACTGGTTACACAGACTATACATTACACCTCAAAAGTTAAATAAATGGGACCCAACAGTATCTGATAGATGTTTTCGATGTAAAAAAGAAATGGGAACAACAATTCATGCAATCTGGACATGTGAGAGAGTAGAAAAATTTTGGGAAGATCTCAATCAGATATTAAATAAAATAACAGAAAACAATATACCAAAGAATCCAGAGATCTTTCTCCTAAGTAACATAAAAAACAAAGAATTTGGAATTGATTTGGAGGATGCACAAAAAAGATTTGTTAAGATAGCTCTAGCCGTAGCAAAAAAATGTATTATGTCAGCCTGGAAATTGGAAGATAATTTGAAAATACAACAATGGTATATAGAAATGAATAAATGTATTCCATTAGAAAAAATAACATATAGTTTAAGAAATAATATTGAAATATTCGAACAAATATGGGAGCCTTACATTAAATACAATAGCGAAAACCTACCGGGGACAAGCATTACCTAAGTTGATGGAAGGAGAAGGAAAGAAAAGAATGGACTCAGTAGAATTTCTGGTGTATTTTTGTTGAATGACAACATTGTCTGACTGAATTAATGTAACCTAGATTGTATACCTAAAATGGATGGGGGGGGGGGGGGGTGGGGGGGTGGCTTGGGAGGAGGGGGGGGGGAGAAAAAGTCACTGTATATGTGTGAAAAAGAAAAAGTGTGTATCATGGCTAATGTGATTTATGGTGTGAAAAATAAAAAATTTAAAAAAAAGAAGACCGCAGAGCCCACCTCACTGTCAAAAGACAAAGGAGGAAAAACCCAACACCCAACCCCAACCCACCAATTTTCCCTTGCAACCGCTGCAACCGTGTCTGCCTGTCCGCATCGGACTTGTCAGCCACCAACGAACCTGCAGCTGACGTGGACATTACCCCTCCATAAATCTTCGTCCGCGAAGCCAAGCCAAAGAAGATTACCTGATAATAAAGGAATCTTGAAATTGAATTGTGTATGTCAATAAACTTTTATCATCAATTAATGCCTTGCACTGAACTAGAACATGACCTCTGCCCTAAGACTCTTATTGTCATAGAGTCGTACAGCGGGGAACAGGCCCTTTAGCCTAAATCCACCATTCTGACAAGTTCCTATCCATATAATTTGTTTAAACAACTTTTGAATGTCATTATTGATCTTTCTTCCACTGCTTCCTCTGTGACAACTTGTTCCCGATATAGACCACTCTCTGATCCAGATTCCTTTATTGTCCTGTAATACTACCAAACATGTAATATTACACAAAATTGCCTTCTGCCTGCCATAAGGTAGACAAAGAGTTTCCATTAGTGTCGCCACTTACAGCACGAGAGAAAGAGAAACAAAAGAATGAAGAGGTTGTCTGCTCGTGCATTTGTGCACATGCAAATAATATTATCGGCATTTCCCCCACCACCACCACCACCTTAAACTACCGATGTGTGGTGGAAAGGGTGCTGACTGACTGCATCACGGCCTGGTATGGGGGCATCAATACCTCTGAGTGAAAAATCCTGCAAAAACTAGTGTACGCAGCCCAGAACATCACAGGCACACCTTCGAGAGCAGCAGCAATAATCAAAGACCCACATCACCCAGCACACGTTCTCTGTTCTTGCTGCTGCCATCAGGAAAGAGGTATCGGTGTTGCAAGACTCTCACCACCAGGTTCAGGAACAGCTGCTCCTCCTCCCCCATCAGATTCCTCAACAACAAACTCAATCAGGGACTATTTATTTTCTGTATTGCACAGTCAGTTTGTTTACATTTCTCTCTTTGGTATACTGTACTTATCTTTTACTGAGTACAGTTTTTGCACTACTACTAAGTAGAAATTCTGCCTTGCCCACAGGTGAAAGAATCTCAGGGTTGTATGTGATGTGATGTATTCACGCCGAAAATATATTTGAACCTTGACCTGTGGCCTCTTGTTCTAGAATCCATGTACCCTGTCCAAATTTTTCATCAATTTCTTCACCACTTCAGCTGGCAGCTCATTCCCTACCCTCACCACTCTCTGTGTGAAGAAGTTCCCCCTAATGTTTTCCCTAAACCCATGTCCTCTTACCCAACCTCAGTGGAAAAAGCCTGCTTGCATTTACTCTCCATATCCCTCATTATTTTATATACCTCCATCAAGTCTCCCCTCATTCTTCTAAACTCTAGGGAATAAAGTCCTAACCTGTTTAACCTTTCCCTGTTACTCAGTTCCTGAAATCCCAGCAACATCCTTGCAAATTTCTGCTAATAAAATAAAAACACAGGGAGAAACTCCCCAGGTCAAACTGTGTACTTCATGTAACAAAGATAAAGATACATAACCAAGGTTTCGGGCTTGAGCCCTTCGTCAAAGTGCAGCTGCCTATGTTTTGCTCATAGTTTGACAAAGGGCTCAAGCCCGAATTCTTGGTTAAGCATCTTTCCCTTTGCTACACCAAGTACACTGTTAGGCCTGCTGAGTGTCTCCAGCATTGTTTTTGTACTTCAATTATCGTGTCTGTCGATTGTAGTGTTTTGCTCCTGTCTACTGTGAAATCCCTTCGAGGGATGCCAACCCTGAAGAAGTTCTCTTTGGAACTTTTTGCTCACACCTTGATGAAGGACTCAGGCCCAAAATGTTGTTACGTATCTTTATCTTTGCTACATGAAGGGCATTGTTTGACCTGCTGTGTTTCTCCAGCGTTGTGTTTTTACTTCAACCATGGTGTCTGCAGACTCTCGTGTTGTACTCTTTTAAATCTATGCCCTCTTTTAATCTTGAACTTTTAATCTATGCCCTCTTGTTCTAGAATTGTCTGCCCTGGGGAAGAAAGACTGTGAGCATTCACTCTGAGACCACGCTGGGTAAATGGCCTGGATCTTGAGCAGCGGTTGCCCCATATTGTGCAGAACCCTGAGAATTTGGCTTTTGTATTTATTTTCCAATCTGTGCTGGTTACCCTCCTGTACCTCTCTCCACAGATGCTGCCTGCAGGGTGCAGGATGCTGCGGATAATGCTCAACCTCCCGTGCGAGGTGCAGCAAGGTGCGATGGTCTTCTGCTGTGGAACCAACGCCGGGAAGCGGGAGGCCACCCTCCTGAAGAACCTCATGTCTGCCTGCGGGTTGTGTGAAGAAACGCCAGAATCCTACATAGACATTCACACAGGGGTCAGCGGGAGCGGAGTGGCGTATGTAAGTGGGGACAGGAGCTAAGAATAGAAACAGACCGTTTGGCCCATTGAGTCTGCTCTATCATTCAATCGTGGCCTCTCTTCTCCCTATAACCTCAGATGCCCTGACTAATCAAAGACCTCCGCTTTAAATCTACCCAATGACGGCATTCACAGCCATCTATGGGAGCTATTTCCACAGTCTCACCACCCTCTGCCTGAAGAAATTTAAATTTTAAATTTTATTTAGGGCACAGTTAGCTTAGCAGTTAATACAACACTGTTGTAGCACCAGAGTCCAGGGTTTGAATCCTGCACTGTCTGTAAGGACTTATGTGTTCTCCCCGTGTCCTGCGTGGGTTTTTCCAAGGTGCTCCGGTTTCCTCCCACCCTCCAAAACAAACGGGGGTTGTAGCTTAATTTGGGTGTAATTGGGTGGTTCAAGCTTTAATGGTCAGAATCGGCTCCTACCTTGTGGTAAATAAAATTAAATTTAGAAAGAATTCTCCACATCTCTGTTTTAAAGGGATATCCTTTATTATTAATTAGATGCCTTATTCTGAGGCTGCCCGCTTGTCCTAGCCTCTCCCCCTACTGGAAGCATCCTCTCCACGTCCATTCTAGAACATTACAGACCCTTCAGCCCACAATGTTGTGCCGACCCATATATACCTTGCAAAAAAAATGAAACTCTCCCTGCCTTATAACCCTCTAATTTTCTTACATCATGTGGCTTATAAATGCCCCTATTGTTCCAGCCTCTAGCGCCACCCCTGGCAATGCATTCCAGGCACCCACAACTCTTTGTTAAAAAAAAAACTTGCCCTGATGTCTTCCCTAAACTTTCCTCCTCTCACCTTGTACACATGTCCTCTGGTATTTGCTACTCCCACCTTGGGATAAAGGTGTTGGTCATCAACCTTTTCAATGCCTCTTGTAGTCCTCACTATTAAGTCACCTCTCATCTTTCTTCGCTTCAAAGAGAAAAGTCCCAGCTCTGTCAACCTCGTGTCATAAGACACATTCTCCAATCCAGTGAGAATGCTGAATGAATGCTAAAACAACTCCCTGTGACTATTATTATTTATTAATAACATTTATTTTTAATACATGCACTGTTTATAGAGTAGGTTCTGTGTATCTGTGTGTATGTATTGTCTGCCTGTCTGTGTGTTATTTCTGTATGTGTTTTTGCACCAAGGACCAGAAAAGGCTGTTTTGTTGGGTTGTACATGTACAATCACACGAACTTAAAGTGAAGCCAGAACAGATTAGGACATAGAACAGTACACCTCATGAACAGACCCTTCGGCCCACACATCCGAACATGATGTCCAAGTTAAAGCAAATCCCTGCTGCTTGCCCTCCCACCGCTTCATATTCACGTACCTATCACACTCCTATTCCAGCGCTTCTGGCAGCCTGTTCCAGACACTCCCCCAGTGTCTTAAATTCTCTCCCCTCACTGCCCCCATGTTAAACATGTCCTTTTAGTCTGTGACATTTTTATCCATAAAGATTCTGACTGTCTACCCGATCAATGCTTCTGGCTGTAATCTCATTGCTGTTTGTGGGCTGCTATGCCTCAAATGTTACCTCGGGCTGAGGCGGCAAAGTGCTTCAGGACTTGAAATAATGCAAGGAGCCCTTTATAAATGTAACACTTTCCCTTCTCACTTGTTCATAGGTTTACCTGTTTGCTGAGGCTCTGGTGGATGGGGCTATTAAGATGGGAATGCCATATGAATTGTCAAAGAAGCTGGTAGCTCAGACACTGCTGGTAGGTGATGTTTGGCCATTCCATTAATGTGACGTGATGATAAAAACATGAACCTTCCAGCACTACAGCCCACGATGTATAAAACTGCTCAACAAACTAAACCTTCCCTACCTCACACCTTCCATCCAGGTGTCTATCTAAGAGTCTTTTATATGTCCCTACTGTTCCAGCCTCCACCACCACTCCCTGCAATGCATTCCATGCATCCATAACCCTCTGTGTGTGTAAAAAAAAATGACCCTTGACACCACCCCTAAACTTTCCTCCACTCACCTTAAACAGACATCCTCCGGTATTGGCCATTGCCGTCCTGAGAAGAAGGTGCTGGCTGCCCAGCCTCGTCTGCTGGCGCATTAACTGCGTCCGAGCACCTGAAAGCGACTACAGAGATCACTTAACAGTGTTACAACCAGCAAGAAGTTGCTGGGACTGAAACAGGACAAGCTGGCAAGCTTTTGGAAGACAGCCTGGTCGAAGCCCTTGTGGTTCATGCAAGAGGAGAGGACTGGCTGTCTAATGTTTCATTTGGAATAAGTGAAACAGAAAGGAATTCTGTGCTGACCTGAAAAAAAGAGGTTATCACCTGGAGAACCCTGAGGGGGCAAGTTTCTTCAGCAAGACACTGAAATGGCTGATTAAAAAAAGGAATCAGTTGTGGGTGTCCAGCATACAACAAATCTCTCTGAAAACCAACAAGAACCTTCCTGAGTGGTAACCATTTACCTTTCAAGCACCAAAGCCTGGTGAACTTTATAAATGTTAAATTCTGTGCACAATATAAGAATTTCCTGCAACCAGTGAACTTGAAGGAATGAGAAGTGAGATTGGACTGTGAATCAAAGAACTTTTCTGAACTTACACACACACATAACATACACGTGCATTTAGAATTAGAAGGAAGTTAGGTTAAGTTAATAGATAAGTTGAAGTTTGATTCTATTTTCATGTTTAAAGATAATTAAAAGCAACTTTTGTTTAAGTAACCATTTGTCTTGGTGAATATCTATTGCTGCCGGGTTTTGGGGTCCTCTGGGCCCGTAACAATCCACACAGCCAAGGTTCCGTGAATCCATGCCTCATGACTTCAGGTTGTTGGGCTTTCGAGAGTTGGAGTCTGGAAGTTGCATGGCACTGAGACAGGTCTCTTGGCCCAACTCCTCCATGCAAGTTATTCCATCACTGGTTCAGGAACCTCCTGTGGGCAGGCCTGGGCAGAAAGAGGAGATGGTGTTCTCATTGAGCACAATGTTGTACCTACCTACATAAATCTCCACAACAATCTAACCCTTCGTCACCTCACTCCCATAACCCTCTATTTCTCTTACATTCATGTCTCTATCTAAGAGTCTTTTGAATGTCCCTATTGCACCAGCCTCCATGACCAATACATCCCAGATGTAAAAAAAACTTAACCTCTGATGTCTAGGTTTAACAATTAGTGTGTTTTTAAAAAGAATCCTGGAAGTTTTGGACTTTAGGCAGGTTTATAAATGCAGCAAATCATGTTTACCCATTTAGAACCATACATTAACCGGCACAGTCAACGTGGCGGTTAGCACAATGCCAGTGACCCGTGTTCAAATCCGGCACTGTCTGTGAGGAGTTTATATGTTCTCCCCATGTCTGTGTACGTTTCCTCCGGGTGCTCCGGTTTCCTCCTACCATTTATAATGTAAGAGGGTTGTATGTTAATTGGGTGTAATTGGACAGCACAGGCTTGTGGGCCAGAGGGCCTCTTTCTGTGCTGTATCTCTAAATTAAAATTGTAAAATTGTTAGATTACCACAGAACAGAAATAGGCCTTTTGGCCCATCTTGTGCCGAACTATTATTCCACCTAGTCCATATGGGCATTAAAGATGGTGTCAGTCATATCTCTCTTTGTGTCATTTTCTTTCTCTCAGGGAGCTGCGAAGATGATTCTGGAGACCGGTGAGCACCCGGCAAAATTGAAGAGTGATGTGTGCACTCCGGGTGGGACCACCATCCACGGCCTCTATCAGCTGGAGAAGGGCAACCTACGCAGCACCGTCATGAATGCAGTGGAGGCAGCGACCAGCCGGTCCCGGGAACTGGGTAAAAAGTAACTGCTGCCGCCACACTGGGATTTCACTGGAACTGATCCACGCTTGCATCAGCTTCGCGACTTTCCACTTCAAGTCAATATTTTGTTGTACAAATTCATAGGCAGTAGCACATTTTTTACATCATGGTGTCTTTCAACACTTTCATTTATTTCTTGCATTTACTTATATGTATTAATGTAGGATTATCTGGTTTATTTTGTTTTGACTTGACATTTCACTTGTATATAAAGTCCTTCATTGACTTGACATTCCACTTGTATATAAAGTCTTCATTCTTCTTACAAACACAACAAACAAAAAATCAAACAGACCCTCCCCTTGCCCCCCCCCCCCATACATACAGATCCGTTCACTGTCAGAATTTACATTTATTTTAAATATATAGTGTATATAGCTTACGTTTATTTTTAAAATATGGGGAAATTATGTTTTTGTATGTATAATAGTTACTTTTATACCCTTTTTTGTTCCTTTTTATTGCTGTATCTGGTCCAGGTCTGGCTGCCAGACCTTTACAAAAATGTCATATTTATTCTTTAAGTTATATGGATTTTTTTTCCATAGGTTCATTTCCATAATCCATAAGTAGAGGGGAGTCAGACTTCCAAGTGATCGCGAAACATTTTCTTGCCACTGCCAGTACTATTTTTATAAATGATATTTGATATTTGGTCAATTTGTCATTTATTTCCATGAAATTACCTAATAGATAGAGCTCTGGGTCACCTGTGAAGGCCACTCCTGTTATCCTGGTTAATTTTCCTGTGCCAAAATGGCCTCATCTTCACGCACGACCACGTGGCATGTAGAAAAGTTCCTGTCTCAGTCCCACATTTGAAACACATCTCTGAAATTTCGGCTTTTGATCTGTGTAACCTTTGTGGGGTAAGTTATAATTGGTGTAAAAAATTATATTGAACCAGTCCATATCTTGCATTTAGAATTGATGTCATGCTGTCCTTACACCAATCTGACCATTTTCTTTCTGAAATCAACACACCCAAGTCCAACTCCTATCTTTCCCTTGACCACTGCAACCCTGGTTTTGCACTTTTGCTCTGGAGAGCATAGTATGTTTTTGTTATAAATTTGGATGTATTCCCTATCCAAACCATTTGTTCACTTTCAATAATTTCAGCTGGGGTCAACATTGGTCCCCATCTTTCTCTTAAGAACGATCTAAGCTGAAGAAAACGGAAGGAGGTCCCATTGGCCAATCCGTATTTGAATTGTTCAAAGGACATAAGAGTTCCTTCCGTGTAACAGTCCTTAATATATCTTCTATCTTTGCCATTCCACAAATTTTATATTCTATTGCCCATGTTCAAAGACAATAACACATTTTTACACAATGGGGCTTTTATTGATATCCCTACTTTCTTTTTCCTCGACATTCATTAATTTCTTGCCATGTTCTAATCATTTGTATTGGAATGGGGTTTTCTGTCTTTTACTTTAGTGATTTGGCACTCCATTTATAGATAAAGTCCTTTGCTTCCCCCTCCTCCATTCCCATTTGAAATCAAGACAGGGGTTGTCTTCAGTGAAGAAGGCTGCGAGAAATCTAGCCTGTGCACCTAGGTAATATTTTTTTGAAATCTGGGAGTCTAGGTCCTCCCAGCCCATAGACCCATGTCAGTTTTTCCAATGCAATTCTTGGTACCTTATTATTCCATAGGAACTGTCAAATATGATTGTTCAGTAGCTTAAAAAATTTTTGGAACAGAATAGGTATTGCATTCTTGGCATCACTTTCATTTTGATGCAGTTAACCCTTCCCACCAAAATAATTTGTAAATCTCTCCATTTCTGTAGGTCTCTTTCTATCTTCCTAAGAAGAGGAACATAATTTAGTTTGTACAGATTTTGCAAGTTATTGTCAGTTGCTATTCCAAGTTATTTTATTCTATCCATCTTCCATTTAAATTTACTTCCTTTTGGGTATCTTTTATATTCAAAATTTGTTAATGGCATTATCTCACTTTTATCTATATTTATTTTGTAACCTGATATTCTTCCATGTTTTTCCAGTGTTACTTGTAATTTTTCCAAAGATTTAGCTGGTTCTGATAGGTACAATAGTACATCATTGGTGAATAGATGGATTTTGTGTTCTTATTGCCCGACTTTGATCTTATTATCTCTGCCAGCGGTTCGTCGCTAAAATAAAAAGAGATGGGGGCAGGGGGCATCTGTGTCTGCTCGGTCTACTCAAGGGGAACACTGCTGATATCTGATTATTTGTTATTATTTTAGCTTGTGGTTTATGGTATAAAGTTTTTATCCAATTTATAAATGTTCTGCGTATACCAAATTTTTCCACTGTTTTAAATAGGGCCATTCCAAATGGTCAAATGCTTTTTTCTGTTTCTAGGGAGACTGTAATACTTGGATTTAATTCAGACTTAGCCATGTGTATTATATTAAATAATCTTCCTAGACTATTTGAGGAATGTCTTCCTTTAACAAACTCTGCTTGGTCCACATGCATCAGTTTTGGCAATTATTGTCCTAATCCATTAGCCAATGCTTTCACTAGTATCTTATAATTAGCATTTAATGTGTATATTTGTTTGTATGACAAAGTTTTTAGTGGGTCTCTTCTTTTTTGGTAACACTGTAATAATCGTGGTTGAAAATGATTCCGGGAGGGTCTGTGTTTCGACTGCTTGGACCAGGACAATCATTAACAGGGGCATTAATAGTTCTTTGAATTGTCTATAAAAATCAGGTGGAAATCCATCCTCTTCCAGAGATTTATTAGCCTGTAGGGTTCCAAGGGCCTTTACAATTTCTCTTGTGATGCAAGAATCTAATTCTATACCTTCTCGTTCTTCCAGCCTTGGAAGTTTGTCATTCAGCAAAAATTCTTCCATTTTGTTCTCATCTCCTAGTAATTCTGATTTGTATAATTTCATGTCTAAAAATGCCATTAATTTCTTTTTGCTTATATACTAGAGTGTCTGACTCTGTTTTTATAGCATTTATCATTCTTGATGACTCCTGTTTTAATCTGCCAAGATAAAACTTTGTGCGCTCATTCACATAAATCATAGTATCGTTGTTTAGTTTTTAATATAGCTTTTTTTGTCCTATACGTTTGTATTGTATTGTACTAAGCCGATCAGTTAACATCAGGTTGTTAGGAGGATCGGCTGGTCAGTTTACACCATGTTAGTAGAGGATTGGCTGGTCATTTAACACCAGGTTATGGAGATTGGCTGGTCAGTTAACAGCATGTTAGGGGGATTGGCTGGTCAGTTAACACCAGGTTAGGGGGATTGGCCAATAAGTTAATACCAGGTTATTAGGAGGATTGGCTGATAAGTTTACACCAGGTTAGTAGAGGATTGGCTGGTCAGTTAACACCAGGTTAGGGGGATGGGCTGGTCAGTTAACACCAAATTTGGGGGATCGGCTGGTCATAACACCAGGTTAGGAATTAACATCAGGTTTGGGGGATTGGCCGGTCAGTTAACACCAAATTTGGGGGATCGGCTGGTCACTTAACACCAGGTTAGGGGGATTGGCCAGTCATTTAACACCAGGTTAGGGGAAGGAGCGGATGGTCACTTAACACCAAGTACATTAACTCTGAGATTCTTCTTCCTGAGAACGAGGCAGAATTACCACTTACTGATAGCGCAAAAAAAACTGTACATGACGTACACATGTAAACAAATAAAGAAATGTAAACAAACTGACTGCATTAGAGGAAAAAAATCAATAGCGTGCACAAGTCGGAGTCCTTAAATGAGTCCCTGATTGAGTTTGTTGTTGAGGAGTCTGATGGTGGAGGGGGAGCAGCTGTTCCTGAATCTGATGGTGCAAGTCTTGTGACACTGAACCTCTTTCCTGATGGTATCAGTGAGCGTGTGCTGGGTGGTGTGGATCCTTGATGATCACTGCTGTTGATGGCAACGTTCCCTGTAGATGTTCTTGATAGTGGGGAGGGTTTTGCCTGTAATGTCCTTTACTGTGTCCATTACCTTTTGCAGGGGCATTGGTGTCCCCATACCAGACCGTGATGCAGCCGGTCAGCACACTTTCCACCACATCTAGAAATTTTCCAGAGTTTCAAGTAAAGCAGCCGTTGGAGGTTTATTTAAAATCCTGCTATCGCGAGGCCGGTGCCCAAGATGGCAGCGCCTGTGTTCGGCAGCAGCCTTGAATGGTTGCAGACCCCGGAGAAGCAGAAAACAAGCAGGCACCAGAAAATGAGGAGCCTTCTTCCTGTTTGAAAAGGAAAAGGAAAGGAGATGACCAATGGGACAGTGACCATGACATCAGACCAGTGAAAGTGAAGGGGTCGGCGGCTGAAGGACGCACAGGTGGCGGACTGTTGGTGACCCAAGGCAAGAAACCCATGCAGGCTTTGTGATCCTGATGACTGCGGTCAAGGGATTTATGCCAGGCAGCGGGCTCAAAACTAGCTGAAGGGACACCAGGTATCAAGCGAGAGGGCACTTGAGGCTTCCTGATCATGTCAGGTTTGCATCGGGTCGCGGATGCTTCGGTTTGAAGGCTGTGCGGCTACGGAAGCAGCAGGTTCACTAAAAATGAATCAACAGACACTCAGTGACTCTTGGGGGTTGGGGGGGAGTAACTCTCTTGAAATATCATGTAACAATATTAGGTAATGCTTTTGGGAGGCACTAACCAGAAGGCTGAGTCCAGGGTTAATGGTTGGTTACTTAAGAGCGTGGATGAACAGAGGGACCTTTGGGTCCAAATCCAGACATCCCTCAAGGTCGCTGCACAGATTGAAAGGAGAGTTAAGAAGGCCTATGCCAGGGATGCAGTGATAATTTTTTAGGTTTCAAAGCTCACTGAAAATGGTGACAAGGAGGTGTCAGAACCGTCCCGTGAGGTGCCAGAGCGGCAGTCCAGTGAGCTTCAGCAGCACTGAACCCCTGGCCTATGGGACGCTGGGCTTCATTAATAGGGGGATTGAATTCAGGAGTAGAGAGGTCATGTTGCATCTCTACAAATCTCTGGTGAGTGCACTCTTAGAGCATTGTGTTCAGTTCTGGTCACCTCATTATAGGAAGGATGTGGAAGCTATGGAGAGGGTGCAGAGGAGATGGACCAGGATGTTGCCTGCATTGAGAAACCAGCCTTATGAGGCAAGGTTAATAGAGCTGGGACTTTTAGGAGTGGAGGAGGATTAGAGGAGACCTAATGGAGGTCCATCAGGGAGAAGCTGCAGCGATCAGGTCTCTCGCATGGTGTCTGGGGTTAAGAAGAGAAGGGAGAAGAGGCGAGCTGTAGTGATTGGGGATTCCATAGTTAGGGAGACAGATAAGAGATCTGTGGAAAAGATAGAGTATCTTGGATGGTATTTTGCCTCCCTGGAGCCAGGGTCTGAGATATCTCAGATCGAGTTCATGGCATTCTCAGGAGGGTGGGTGAGCCAGTGAGGTTAGAATAGGAGGATAATTCAGCTTAACACATGTCTAAAGACATGGTGCAGGAAGGGAGGCTTCAGATTTCTGGATCATGTGGAAGGTGGGACCTGTTCCAACGGGACAGTTTGCATCTGGACTGGAAGGGACTAATATCCTTGCGGGAAAATTTGCTGGTGCTGCTCCGGTGAAACTAGATTTGCAGGGGGATGGGAACCAGAGTTACAGAGCAGATAGAGAAGTGGAGGAGGGAAAAGATGATGTGAAAATCAATGGGTTGTACGTGGTGGAAAAGTTCTTAAGTGCATCTATTTCAATGCAAGGAGTATTTTAGGAAAGGCAGACGAGCTTAAAGCATGGATTGGCACGTGGAATTAGGACATTGTAGCTATTAGTGAAACTTGGTTGCAGGAGGGGTAGGACTGGCAGCTCAATCTTCCGGGGTTAGATTGTTTTAGATGTGATAGAACAATGGGGGGATGAAAGGGGAAGAGTGGCATTGCTCGTCAGGGAAAATATTACGGCTGTGGTCATGCAGGACAGATCAGAGGTCTTGTCTACTGAGGCTATATGGGTGGAGTTGTTGAATGGGTAAGGTCTGACCACACTCATGGGGTGGTGTATAGATTGCCAAATAGTCAACGAGAATGGAGGAGCAAATCTGTAGAGAGATAGCAGACAAATGCAGGAAACACAAGGTTATGATAGTAGGGAATTTTAATATTCCACATATTGATTGGGACTCCCATACTGTAAAAGGGTTGGATGGTTTAGAGTTTGTCAGATGTGTTCAGGAAAGTTTTATAAATCAATATTTAGAGGTATCAACTAGAGAGGATGCAATATTGGATCTCCTATTAGGGAATGACACCAGACAGGTGACAGAAGTAGGTGAAGGGAAGCATTTTGGGTCCAGAGACCACAATGCCATTAGTTTCAAGTTAATTATGGAGAAGGATAGGTCTGGGCCTCAGGTTGAGATTCTAAATTGGAGAAAGCCCAATTTTGAGGAAATGAGCAAAGATCTGGAATGCGTGGATTGAGATAAATTGTTTTCAGGCAAGGATGTGTGAGGTAAGTGGAGGACCTTCAAAAGTGAAATTTTGAGAGTTCAGAGTTTGAATGTTCCTGACAGGATTAAAGGCAAAGTTAGAATGATAGGGAATCCTGGTTTTCGAGGGACATTCGGGATCTGGTTCAGAAGAAGAGAGAAGTATATAGCAGGTATAGGCAACATGGAGCAAATAAGGTACTTGAAGAGCATAGAAAATGCAAGAAAAACATAAAGAAAGAAATCAGGAACGCTTAAAAAAAACATGAGGTTGTTTTGGCAGCTAACGTGAAGGAAAATCCTAAGGGTTTCTACAGGTATATCAAAAACAAGAGGATAAGGAACAAAAGAAGATCAGAGTGGTCAGCTTTGTATGGAGCCAAAAGAGACGAGAGAGATCTTAAATGTTTTTTTTTCATCAGTATTCACTCACACAAAGGGCACAGTTGTGGGAAGAGTTGAGGTGCTGCTGGAGCTCACTGATGCACCGCCCCAGCACTTCATCACTCCAGGCTGCCCCTCCCCCACTGAGCGCTATTCTGGACATACAAGGTAAGGTACCTGTTTCTTCCACGAGTGGTCGTCCTCCTTTCTTGTCCTATCATTCATTTTCATTTATACATCGCCAAATACAACATGGCGGCCACCGAGGCCAAGTCTCGTGAGACCTCGTTGTCGACATTTTTGGTGAACTCAGGCGCCTAAAAAATTAGCACTGCTCCCCTGGCCATGAAGTCCGGAAACCAAGCAGTGAGGCCATGGAACAAAACAGAGCAAATAAAGGCTGATAAATCCTCAGGGCCTGACATGATATTCCCTTGGTCCTTGAGAGAGGCTGGTGTAGAAATTGCAGGGGGTCTGGCAGAAATATTTAAAATGTCCTTAGCCATGGGTGAGGTGCTGGAGGATGGGAGGATAGCTCGCATTGTTCCATAGTTTAAAAAAGGCTCCAAAAGTATCCCTGGAAAGTATAGGCTGGTGAGTCTGACGTCAGTAGTAGGTAAATTATTGGAAGGTGTTCTGAGAGATCGGATATACAATTATTTGGATAGCCAAAGAACTGATTAGGAATAGTCAACATGGCTTTGTGCATGGTAGGTCGTGTTTAACCAATCTTATAGAGTTTTTCAAGGAAGTTGTCATGAAAGTTGATGAAGGAAAGGGTGTGGATGTTATCTACGTGGTCTTTAGTAAGAACTTTGACAAGATCCTACATGGGAGGTTAGTCAGGAAGGTTCAGACACTCCGTATTCGTGGTGAAGTAGTAAACTGGATTCGACAATGGCTGAATGGGAGAAGCCAGAGAGTAATGGTGGATGATTGCTGCTCGGACTGGAGGCCTGTGACTCATGGTCGGCCTCAGGGATCAGTGCAGGGACCATTGTTGTTTGTCATCCATATCAGTGATCTGGTTGATAATGTAAAATGGATTAGCTAGTTTGCAGATGACACTAAGATTGGAGGCGTTGTGGACATTGTGCATTGTGCCTTCTCAAAGCTTGCAAAGGGATCTGGTCCAGATGGAAAAATGGGCTGAAAAATGGCAGATGGAATTTAATGCAGTGAAGTGTGTGTGTGGTGAATGTCTGCCAAGCTGCCTATCTCCCCTCTGACGAGCCTTGCTGTACTAACATTGGCTGTCCATTATCTCTACTGTTAAGGATACTCCCCTTGGATATAACTGTATATGCACCTATTGTCTTTCATTATTGTATCATGAGTTTCTGCTAATAAAAGCCATGATTATTGTTTGACCACATCGTCTTTGTCTACTTCATCAACTGGCACTTCAGTGTGAGGTGTTGCATTTTGGAAGGACAAACCAAAAAAGGACATACATGGTAGGGGACTAAGGAGTGCAGTAGAACAGAGGGATCTGGAATACAAATACATAATTCCCTGAAAGTGGTGTCACGTGGATAGGGTTGTAAAGAGAGCTTTTGGCATATTGACCTTCATAAATCAAAGTATTGTAGTAGGAATATTATGATAAAGACATTGATGAGGCCAAATTTGGAGTATTGTGTGGAATTTTGGTCAGCTAACTACAGGAAAGATATCAATAAGATAGAAAGAGAGCAGAGATTTACTAGGATGTTGCTTGGACTTCAGGAACTGAGTTCCAGGGAATGGTTCAACAGGACTTTATTCCTTGAAGGGTAGAAGAATGAGAGGAGATTTGATAGAGGTATTTAAAATTATGAGGGGTACAGTCAGAGTAAATGTAGATAGTCTTCTTCCTCTGAGGGTGAATGAGATACAAACCAGAGGTCATGGGTTAAGGGTGAAAGGGGATAAATTTAGGGGGAACTTCTTCACAAAGAGTGGTGGGGGTGTGGTTGAAGTGGTGAATGTTGGCTCTATATTAACATTTATGAAGAATTTGGACAGGTACATGGATGGGAGAGGTATGGAGGGCTAAGGACTGGGTGCAGGCCAGTGGGACAGGTAAAAAAAAATCATTCAGCACAGACTAGAAGGACCGAAGAGGCCTTTTTCTGTGCTGTAAGGTTCTAGGTCTATAAGATTGTGAGAGGCATAGGAAAGGTGGACAGCCAGCACCTGTTTCCCAGGGCGGGAATAGCAAACACCAGAGATCATATGTACAAAGTGAGAGAAGAAAGTTTAGGGAAACAACAGGAGTATGTTTTTTTTTTACACGGAGAGTTGTGGGGGCCTGGAATATCTTGCTGGGTATAGTGGTGGAGACTGAAACATTAAGGGCATTTAAGAAACTCTTAGACAGGAATATGGATGTAAGAAAAATTGAGGGTTCCAGGGTAGGGAGGGTTTAGTCCTTTTTTTTAAAGAATATATGGATCAGTGCAACATGGAGTGCTGAAGGGCCTGTACTGTGCTGTATGTTCTATCACATTTTCTGTTTTATTATATTTCAATAAAATAATGTTGAATCTGAGAGGACTCTCTTTCACTTCTCTCTCTCTGATTGGAAGGAGCACCAAGCAACACGAATGGCGATTCTTTGTCTGCCTGACAGACAAAGGTAATTTCATGTAATGTTATTGTTTTATTAGATGGCTGAGACGTCGGGGAAATCATTCAAACAAAGGTGGGGTGGGGTGGGGGGGGGAACTAAGTGCTATGGAGGGTGGGGTGGTAACGGTTTATTTAGAGAGTCTTTGAACAGGTTTTTTAAGTGATTAATTTATTGTGAATAAAGTTTATTTTTGCAAAAAAAATTACATGACATTAACTGAATCTTGAGGAAAGTTTCTTGAGCGAGCAGTCCAGCGAGATATCTCATGGTAAGGCAGAAACAGAAGTACAAGAGTTACAAAGGGAGATGAGTTGGTACAGAGCAAAGCAACTCGCCGTGTGCATTTGATACTCAGTCACGAACGTGGAATAAAGGACAATTAGTGGTTTGAAATGGGATCTGAGATTGGAGAACTTCAGGTGAAAAGTTTTGACGCATGCGCATTGTAGGGATTCAGGGAGTCCTTCGTGCGCAGGCGCGGCCTGCAGGGTGCGCAGGCGCGGTCTCTTCGACAGTCGGCGTTGGCTGAGGCGAGTGTGCGGTGTGAACCGGAGTAAGTGACCGGGCCGGGAGGGAGGGACAGGGGCAGGGCCGGGGAAGGCACGACCCCACACGGTCCCCACCGGCACGGGAAGGAGCATGGGGAGCGGGGCGGGAGGGGCGGCCCGTCCCTGCTTGCTGAGACTCACCACGTGGTCCGGAGGGGGGAGGGGAACTGGGGGAGGGGGGAGAGGATCTGGGGGGGAGGGGGAGGGGAACTGGGGGAGGGGGGATCTGGGAGGGGTAAAGAGAAGGGGAACTGGGGGGAGGGGAGAGGTGAACTGGGGATAGGGAGAGGATCTGGAGGGGAACTGGGGGGAGGGGAGAAGGGAACTGGGGTATAGGGAGGGTATCTGGGGGTAGAGGAGGGGAAGAGGGGAGGGGATCTGGGGGTAGAGGAGGGGAGAGGGGAACTGAGGGATAGGGAGGGAAATGGGGAGAGGGGCACTGGGGGATAGGGAGGGGATCTCGGGGGGAGAGAGGGACGAGGGAGGGGAATGCGGGGAGGGAGAGAGGAGGGGAACTGGGGGAGAGGGGATCAGGGAGAGGGGGAAGGGGAATGGTGAAGTGAAGGAGATCTGAAGGGAATGGGGAGAGTGTCTGAAGGGAGTAAGGGCTTTGTCAGAGGAAGGGATCTGGATATAGTGTGTGACAGGACTGTAAGATGGGATCTAGAATGGCGGCTTGAATTGGGGGTCAGGAAAGGAGTCTAGAGGACGTGGGAGATCAGAATGGAAGAGGAAGGGGTCCAAAGGGAGTCAGGTTGTGAGTTCGGAGGAGGATGGGGTGCAGAGCGAGTCAGGAAAGGGTTGCTGGAGGTGTGGAGGGAGTTACGGGATGTCTTGAAGAAGGTGAAAGTGGGGAGCTGGTTCAGTAGAGTTTCTGGAGGAAGTAGAGTTTTCAGTGTGGGACCACAACCTTGTATCAGGATGAGTTAGTAGCACCTCAGATAAGTTACCATCACTTCCGATACCTAAATTTGAGGGAGAGCTCTGCAGTAGATCTTCTTGTGGCTTCTGGGATCTGCTCTCAGCATCACTACCTGACGGTGGAGGGTACAGGTGTTTAAGGTGTAAGGCAGAAAGGGATTTGATGCAAGGAGTTTCCCTCTGCTTCAGAATCTGTGTTGTAGGCCATTTCTCCAGAATTGTTGACCTCTGAGCTTCAACATCTGTGCCAAAGTAACAGCCTCTTTGGTGGCATTGACACTAGATTAAGGCCTTCCTGTGTGGGAGTTGTGATATCATGGCCACGCACCTGGGTGCCGTTGCTTCATCTGTTCCCACTCCTATTTGCTCTAGATTTGTTACTGAATTACCCATGAACAGCAGTACATTCTGAACAGATTCAGGTTTATATTGTGAACATGTATCGTGAAATTTCTTGTTTTACGGCAGCAGTCCGTTGCAGAACATTTCTGCACAACGGTTTTTATTTGGAGAACAGGTCATTTTTTAAAAACAGCCCAGTAGCAACTGGAAATCACTAGCAAAAGTGTTTAAACAACAACAAACAACAAGGGAAGGCTTTTTAAGTATTAAAATAATATTTAATTCTCACCAATTAAAGGCTGGCCACAGCTGATCACCGACACCTCCCCATAGAGGTCCCGCTTCAGTCTTGATGGGAGGCCGCTCTCCTTGATGACGCCGGGATTCTTCCAACCGCTTGCGGCTGGGAGACAGCGCCGTGCAATTTGAGAGGGAGAGTTGGAGAGAAAAGTCGATAGGGGAAGGTAAATAAGAAATGGAAAGAGAGAGGGGAGGGAGTTACCTGAAACGAGGGCCATCGTCGTTCTACTTTCATGTCGAGTTGAAATTTTTTTCAGTTTGACTCTGAAAAAAATTTCAGATAAATGAGGATTTCTGATTTGTTTTGGATATCCTATTTATCTCAAATTTTAAAAAGTTTTCGGAGAGATGAGGATTTTGGAGAATCTGATTTCGGATCATCGGACTTGTACTGTGTTACAAAATGATAATGAACCACAGACACTGCCTTTCTTTTGACTTTTTTTCGTGCACTATTTATTTATTTTGTCAGGAGGCTTATGTAAAGGATTGCAATGTGATAATGCTGCAAAGCAACAAATTTCCTGACGTGTTCATGATAATAAATTCTGATTCTGACAATTGGGTAAATACAAGATTTTTTTAAAAATGTACAAAAAGGAGAAAAAGTGAGGTAGTGTCTGTGGTTCATTGTCTGTTCAGGAGTCTGATGGCTGATGGGAAGAAGCTGCTTTTAGTAATGTGTCTTTTAGTATGTGTCTTCAGGATCAGACTCCAAAGATAGCTCAAAAGAATAAAGGGTGTTTTCAAAAATTTCCAATTTGTACAATATCCTCTTTGTACAAGTCTCGCCTGCTGGGCAGGTCCCAACACCTGCCAGTTAACAGCGCGTTGAACAGAGCGGGAAGGTCACTAGAACCAGAGAGTGCAACTGTGCTTAAACAGGCCCTTCGGCCCATCCTGACTGTGCTGAGCTCACAAACTCCTTTTGACATCCCCTCACCTATCGAAATGGAGCCGCTACTCAACACTATGGGCTTGGGATAGAACTGAAAACCCAGTTCCATTGAAGGGTCACAGACCTGAAGCATTGACTTTTTCTTTCCACAGATACTGTGTGACCTGCTGAGTTTTTTCCAGCATTGTTGGTTTTTGTTTTATGACAACAGGTTGGCTGCAGTTTGATTACTGCAGGCAGTTTTGGTCTCCCCGTTACAGGAAAGATGTGATCGTACTGATGCTGGTACAGAGGAGATTGAACATGTTGATACTGTCGCCCTGGGAAACAGATGCTGGGTGTTTCCCCTTCCCAAGCCTCCATAATCTTGTAGACCTCTGTAAAGTTACCTCTCATCCATCTTTGCTTCAAAGAGAAAAACCCCCAGCTCTGTTAACCTTGCCTCATGATCCCAACCCAGACGACATCCTGGTGAATCTCCTCTGCATCCTCTCCATAGCTTCCACATCCTTCCTGTAAATGAGGCGACCAGAACCAAACGCAGATGCTGTAATGTGGGAGAAAGAAAAATCCAAACCGCTGGAGGAACACAAAACCTGCAGATGCTGGAATCTTGAGCAAATACTGAGAAGCTTCATCACTCTTGATGAAGGGTTTTGACCTGAAACACTGAGCACAGATGCTGCCTGTCCTGCTGAGGTTCCTCAGGCTGCTGGAGGAATTCGGTGTGCAAAAGAGTATAGTCAGAATTTTGGGTTGAGACCCTGTCAGGGAGAATTAACTGAGTTCTACGTAGGAAGGACTTGTTCCTCTGGCAGAAGGATCATAAACTTGGGGTTGTAGATTTTACAAAATCTCCATTGAAAAAAGAGTACAGTGTGCAGTAAACAAGATGTCTGGAAAACTAGGCCAATACACCAAGTGCTGGAGGAACTCAGCAGGTCAGGATTATTGGTGTTCCGGCTGAAAGATTCAAACCTGAAGTACTTTTTGTGGACCTGCTGAGCTTATCTGGGTAGAGTATTAATTAGCTCAGTGCAGGGTAAAGAGAGCTTTCTACTTTCCTATTTTACAGTCTAAGGAGTTCGTACATACTCCCTGAGTTTTCTTCAGGGGCTCCGGTTTCCTCCCACCGTTCAAAACATACCGGAGGTCAATGGGGTATAAATTGGGTGGCGCAGACTAGTTGGCTGAAATGACCAGTAACTATGCAGTATGTCTAATTAAAATACAGTTCGAAGTTTCCCGTTCACTTGATGTAGCAAAGATAAAGATACATAACCAATGTTTCAGATTTGAGCTCTTCATCAAGGCATGAAAAAATGTAGCAGGGGCCTGAACAAAATGGTGGGGAGGAGGGGCAAGGGGAAGAGCACCGTCCCACAGGCAGGAGGTAATAGGTGGATAAGGGAGAGAGGGCACACCAGCAAGCAGGGGTTGGGGGGGTATGGCTCTGAATGGAGAGGGAAGGGGGTGGAGAGCTGGAGGAAGGGATGGGAAAGTGAGGGAGAATGGGGCGTAGGCTCGCAGAAACCGGAGAAGTTTATGTTAATGCCATCCGGTTGAAGGGCACCCAGACGGAAAATTAAGTGTTGCTCCTCCAATTTATGGGTGGTCTTGGTGGGATAGTATTCAGCAGGTCACACGGTATCCATAGAACGTAAAAAGCAGTTGCAGTCGACATTTTGGGTTTCGGCCTTTTGTCAGGAATGGGGGAAAACAGTGGGGTGAGAGAAGAAGGGAAAAGAACACAGGTAAGAGGCAATAATAGGTGGATACAGGTGGGAGGGTAGAGGGGAAATAAGCAATTGGTGAGAGGGACGAGGACTGAGAAGGGTGGCTCTCTGATAGAAAAGTGAAGGGGATGGAAGGTGGTGGAAGAGAGACAGGGGTAGGGAAAGAAAAAAATGGGGGAGTGGGTTTACGGAAATTGGAGAAGTTAATGTTGGTACCATTTGGTTGGAGATAGCTGACACTAAATATAAAGTGAAGTTTCTCCAATCTGTGGGGTTTGGCCATGCACGAGACCACGGACAGACATGTCGGCATGGTGATGCGGTGTGGAATTGAAGTGGTTGGCCACTAGGAGCTCCTTGCTGCAATGGACAGAGTGAAGGTGCTCAATGAAACGACCTCCCAGTCTGTGTCCAGTGCTCCCAGAGCAGTGGAGGCCAGATACAGTAAATGACCCCTACAGATTCACCAATGAAATGTTGCTTCACTTAGATGGTGCGTTCGGAGCCCAGAATAGTGGTGAGGGGGGAGGTGTCAATGTTGTCGGTGACTTTTATATGGCCGCTTTGTTACACATATACAGGGTGCAGATATGATTAAGCTAGCAGGATGTGACACTACCCAGGGATGATGTCAGTGCTAAGGCTGGTACTGCCTGGCTGAAGGATGGCTGCATTTCAAGGGGAGCTTATCCCAATGTATATTTTGGAAGCTGGCTGAGAGAGAGATTATCTGACTGGTGGACAATCAATCCTTTGTTTAATTCAGGATGGTTTGTTAATGGTACCAAGAGAAAGGATCCATCACGGCTGCAGATTTCTAATGCGTGTGTGTGAGTGAGAGAGCAATGCCTGTCATCAAGGAATGGGCAGATTAAGTATTCTTGTAGTGTCAACATCATTCCATGTGAAAAAGGGAGACTCTGTGGGAGAGGAGGAGGGTTTAATGATTATAATCTACACTGGAATGCATGTGACCATAAACATACATAAAAGAAGTTGCAGGGGTAGCAGATGAACCCTCAGACACACAACTGCCTTGCCCCCTCAGCTCCGCCTGGTTGCGATCTGCAGAGCAGGTGATGAGCAATAATGCTGTACATTTGAATCAAGTCACTAAACCGTGTCATTTTCTTCTCTCTTTATTCCCTTGCTGTCATTTGCCGGATAGGAAGGTGAGTACTTCTCAAACTGTTTTCTGTCTTAGATCTTTTTTCTCACACGTCTGCAGTGTCATGGGATTGTTCTCAATACGTGGCAATTTATAGCACCCTTCCATCACATTGGGCCCTGAGATTCTCCACTATCAAGGTTGTTGGACCAAGTCTGTTATAGTTATGACAGGACTTCTTTGAGCAAAGGTTGGTACCCCACCTATCAATGTTGTGCCATCCCCCTCCCCCCAGGGCTCTCCAATGGACTGGGGGAGGACCTCATTGTCATAACCAGTAGCATGGGGTTGCAAGTTGTCTTACATGTGTAGACAATAATACTGGGCAGAAATGAAAGTCCTATCTGTGTTAACTGGTTTCCCCTTCACACCCAAATCCCTCTTGCTTTGCCCCTATCTCAACCCTCATTTCACCCCTGTTCCTTATCTGTTCTTGCCAAACCTCGCCCATTACTCCCATGATCTGGCATTCCCATTCCTTGACCCTCATCCCTTAACACTTCTCACCCCCACCCCCAATCCCAAGAATCTCAACACAGAACTTTTTCATCACCCTGAAAGCCCTTATTCTGCTAATTCTGGTCCAGGGAAAGGAAGTCTTGTTCGTGATGTGACCTGAACCCTGTCTTTCTGATTCCCCATTTGACTTGAAATCTGTTCCTCAAAACTTGTTTATTCTGGCCTCAGTGATATAACTAAGTGTGAATGCTAGTTCAACAAGTACCATTGATACTTGTTTAATCATGGATACTGTGTAATCGTCGACCCCCCCCCTCCCCCCAATAGCCTAAAAATCTTGTGTTTTTGTATGATCCGTATAAAATTCAACCCCCTCTTTTTTGGCACTGACTACCCGTCATCCAAGCTCCTGATGCCCCAACCCTGCACTCTTGCCTAGGCCCCGACCACCCTTCCATCCTTGCTCCCACCGGCTCGACTAGGTTCTCAACATGGCTGCATGCCCACCGGAGCTCCCGGTGCCCGCAGATATCCACTCTAGCCACCCGGCCATCAGAGTTCCCGACACCCTGACTGCAGATCCTCACCCCAGCTGCCTGCCCACCGGAGCTCCCAACGCCCTGACCGTGGACTCTCACTCCCCCCAGCTGCCCACTCATCTGAGCTCCTGGCGCCCTGAATGCAGACTCACCACCCGGTCCTGGCCATCTGATCTCCCGATGCCTTGGATGACACATATACTTAACATGGTCAAAAGTTTGACCTGTGTAAAAGTCAGCCGCCCACCAAATTTGACCTGAAAAGTTGGTCCAAGACATTCGATGATTACATGAGTATATACTCTGTAAGTCTGCAGATGCTAGGGTTCAGTGCCATACATATACATGCTGGGGAAACTCAGTCGAGGGAAACCAATGTTTCTGGCGGGAGCCCTTCATCGAGGTATGAGCAAAAACTGGCAGGCTCTTGAATAAAAAGGTGGGAAGGAGGGAGGAAGAGCACAGGCTGACAGGTAAGAAGAGGTTACAGGTGGATGATGTGGGAGGGTAGAAGAGAAAATTGAGAATGATGGGGAGAGGGTAGCTCTGACAGATAGGGCGGGGAGCTGGAGGAAAGGAGACAGGCATAATCAGAGATGGTCTCGGGTGGGGGCGGTGGGAGTGGAAATGGGATAAGGCAATGGTAATGCCATCTGCTTGGAGAATGCCCAGACGGAGTTCCTCCAGTTCGCGGATAGCCTTGCTTTGGCATGGGTGAGGTGTGTGGAAATGTTTTTTCATTCAGGCACCTGCCAGTTTTTTTGCTCACACCTTGATGAAGAACTCGAGCCAGAAACACTGTACCCTTTGCTTCCCATAGATGCTGCATGGCCTGCTGAGTTGTGTATTGCAGTGCCAATGCTAGACTTGTATAAAATCAGTTGCCTTCGGAAGCAGGATTCAGGGACATCAGGAATGCGGGTTCTCCTTGAGGCTGGCGACTGCTGTGCCACATTGTCGGGTTACTGGGTGCTGGGTAAGCAGCGTTGCCTCCTTTCCTGTGCTTACTGTGAGCTTTCTTTCCCTCACCCCCCCCCCCCCATTGCTGCATCCTTGAGGATGACGACTGCAGAGCCCCGCTTCCTGCTGGAGACCGTGTGGATGGACAAGTGGAGGTTTGATGAGGCCGAGAGGCTGTTCTGGGAGGGTCAGACCATGCAGCCAGCACCCCCGCTTCCATCGGTGGAAGAGGAAACTGGGAGGAGGAGGAGGAGGGGGTCCAAGCCAGCACCCAGAGAGGATCCCAATTGGCGCCTGCCGGATGAGGCTAAGGTGGTTGTACCTGGCCGCGAGATCCGCCCTGCAGTGGCCTGTCACCACCTCATTGCTGGTGCTTGGCTCAACAAGGGTGTCTTTGACGAGGCCGAGCGCCAGTTTGTCATCCGGACTCAGTCATGGGATGTGCCTCGCTCCCTCCCAATACCCAGCCCCCAGAGAATTCCGATAGCCCAGGCCACCCCGGATGAAGGGTACGCCAGTGCCACTCCAGCCACCCCGATGACTCCAGGTTTCGCTGGCACCCCGAAGGGGGCACCCCACATGTCGATCTGGCACCCACTGGCGCGCGAGGTGTGGCTGGAGAAGCCGTTGTACAATGATGCCAAGCAACTGTGCTACAGGGTTCTGACAGCGGACCCAGCCCAGTGTGACCCCAGTGCCACCCATTCCCACCCTCCTCCGTCCCCTACAGGAGTTGTGTCTTCACTGTCGGTCAATCAGCAGCTGGTTCACAGGGACAACGAGCCAGTATGGTTTGATAAACCCACGTACGATGCCGCAGAGTTACGTTATCACCTGGATGGAATCCACAGAGCGCCCAGCAAGTCTCAGGAGCCAGTAACAGTGTCTACACACACACAGCCTGCCGAGAGACTCTCCCCTGCACCTCACGATAAGTAGGCTTGGATTGTATTTAATGTACTCTTACTCGACATGGGTTCCATGAAGTTTGCAGCATTTCCAGTGTGTTTGGTATATCCTTTAGTGGGCACCTGGTAAAAGTTGTATCTTTCCATTAAAGTGGTGGAAATGGGTTGGCGGGGGGGGTGTTGGTGGTGGTGAGGGTGGAGCTTAAAGCATACCTGAACTAGCTTTGTATTGATCACTGGGTAATGCGGCCTGCCTGACTCCCGGCTGCCATGTTAAGTAACGTTCCACATCACCATCAGCCCATGTGATATCCAAGCGGGGTTGTATTGCTGCTTTCCGACTCAAGGAACAGGGGCTATTGTGAATATTGGGGATGAATGCTTGGCGAGCTAGGAAAATCCAGAGAGATGGCTGTGATCCAACCTCATTTCCTGATTGGGAATGATGACTACATGTACTAACGACCTGAAGAGGTTGGGGGAGTGCGGCATCAGTGAGACTATTTTGTCTGCATCTGGAGTGCGACCCAGTGAGGAAATACGTAGTTGTGGCAGTGAGTTTTAGACACTGGACAGCATTCTAGCACTTTATAAATGAGGTAACAGGCAGGTATTTTAAAATTTTTGTTTAGACCTACAGCACGGTAACAGGCTCTTTCAGCCCACAAGCCCATACTGCCCAATTGACCTACAATCCTGGTACGTTTTTGTTGGGTGGGAGGAAACCATTCTGACACTGGGAGAACGTACAAACTCCCTTACAGTCGGTGTGGGATTTGAACCCCAGATGCTAGCGATGAAACTGCGCTGCACTAACATTAACGCTAACTGTGCGGCCCACTTTTTTTTAAAGTTTAATCTATTAACTTTAATAGGTTAATTTGCCATAAGGTTTCTTTGGGATGTGTTTTTTTGTGTTAAAATTATTTTCATTCCTGTGACAGAATATTACAGCACGAAAACTGGGCATTCTGTATATCAATTATTCTGCCCAGTCTCAATGATGTGCACCTGGACCATATCCCTCCCATCCATGTACCTGTCCAAATTTTTCGTAAATATTAAAATTGAGCCCTTGTTCACCCCTTCAGCTGGCAGCTTGTTCCACACTCTGTGTGTGACGAAATTTCCCCCAATGTTTCCGTCAGCTTTTCACCCTTGACCCATGTCCTAGTCTTAACTCTGGAAAAATCCTACTTGCATTTTACTCTATACCCATAATAGATTTGTACACCTCTGTCAAATCTCTCCTGATCCCCTTGGTAAGTGAAATGCTGTTAGAGTGCCAGTGACTCGGGATCGAATCTGACGCTGTCTGTTAGGAGTTGGTTCGTTCTCCCTGTGTCTGCATGGGCTTCCTCCCACCCTCCGAAAACATATGGGGCTTGTTGGTTAATTGGTGCATTTGGGCGGCAATGTGTCTAAATTTAAAAGTTCATTCTTCTACGTGCCACTGAATACATTCCAAACTTTTTTTGCCTTTCCCTGTATCTCAGTTCTTCGAGTCCCGGCGCAACGTGCCAACCTATCATCTGGGCAGCTGCACCAACACTGGGATTTAGCCACCATCTCCAGTGAATGTGGAGGGTTATTTTGAACCAGTGCAGCCAATCTGGCAGTGGGTTATGTGTTGTGGCATCCAGATTCTCATTGACCTGACCAGACCATACTCATAGGAGCTGTGTGTTTGAATTTGTGCTGAACTTTTACAGCAATCCCTCACCTTCAAGGCCAATTGTGACACCAATGTTTCAACCTAACCCTAACTCTACTGTTTGTTGTTGATGGTTGGCATGGACTTGGTGGGCAAAAGGGCTTGCTTCTCTGTTGCAGCACTCTGACCGTCTAGTTCCTGAGGATCCTTGCAGTGACAAGCCTGAGATGAGGGTGATTTCTCAATGATCTGTGTGTGCTCCTGGGGTATTTCCAACTAATATTCCACTTCCAACATCACATACTACAATACTACAATTCCCCCTTTTGAGGGGGAAATTATTGTATACAATCTGTAAATCTTGTCCCATCCTAGTGAGCTGCAGCCACAAAGAAACTGCATTGTGGACCCTGGTGATGGTTTAGTTCAGTGGTTCTCAACCTTTTTCTTCCCACTCACAGACCATCTTAAGTAATTCTTATGCCATCAGTGCTCTGTGATTGGTAAAGGATTGCTTAAGGTGGTCTGTGAGTGGGAAGGTTGAGAATCACTGCTCTGGACCCAATTGTTATTGAACTATTTTGCTTGAGAAAAATTGCCATTGGCCCATTTCCTTTTGAGTTATGAAACCGTGCACATAGCGAGTCAATGAGGGACGATTAAAACTGGTGGCTCAGGCATGATAGCCTATTTCTATGTCTTACGATCCATGTTGAGTGAGCAGGGGTAGACTTTTGGTTGGTTTCTTTGCTATGACTGACCTTTTAGGTTGAGGTGCCATCTGCTCCCATTTAATTTTACTTCAACAGTATATGAACCATAATTAGGGACTGTGATTTTGTAATTAAACTAGTGTCATGGCAATGGAGCAGCAAGTGTCTTGCATTGGG
Organism: Narcine bancroftii; assembly: GCF_036971445.1. Taxonomy (NCBI): domain Eukaryota; kingdom Metazoa; phylum Chordata; class Chondrichthyes; order Torpediniformes; family Narcinidae; genus Narcine; species Narcine bancroftii. The sequence continues at coordinate 486,417,857 of NC_091469.1, read as the reverse complement.
ACAGCATTCAGCTGTTGGTCCAGATTTCTCTCTCGCACTGAGTCTGCCAACAGCACTGCATCTTGGAAAATTTTTAAAAACTTGGATCTTGCCTTTGACGAACGCCTTACTGTGTCTTTCGTTACCTTTGTCACCTAGGATCATGGCCATTAACCTTTTAACAAACGAGAATATCTGGTTCGATAAATACAAGTACGACAATGCAGAACTGCAGTATTACAAGCATCTGTCTGGATCGATCCCTGCCAATACCCCAGTGAAAAATACTGTGAAGAAATGTTCAGAGACACAGGTACGTTATGGCGCTCGGGTAAAAGACTGTGTGAGAGAGTGAGTGAGTGTTGTGCATTTTTTTAAGAAGTATAATGCTTACGGCTTCAAATATCTCAATTTATAACTTTAAAAAGTGTGAAATCCATGTGTGAGGTTGCATATCCCAGCTCATCAAACCAACTCTGATGTTTACTGGCCGATCATTCATATCCATTCCCAGGTGTCCCTCTCTTAAGAACCACAGATAACTCCTTGAATAGATTTGGTTTCAACTACATTCTTTGGTCAGAGAATTTCACATGTTCACCTGCCCCTGGGAGAAGAAATATCTCCTCTTCCCCCTTCGTCTAATCACAGTCAGATCCTTGGTCTTGCCTCTTGGAAAGTCCTTTCAAGCACCTGCATTGTGACTCGAACCAGGGGATGAAAATTCAAGATTCAGGGGAGTAGATTTGAGCGAGAGAGAGGAGTAAGAACTTCTTACAAAGAGTAGTGACTCTGTGAAATTGTCTGCCCAAGGAAGCAGGAGCTGCTGTCTTGTTAGTGTATACTCCATTGTATTGGACGACTCTCTACAGAATGATCCCCGTAATTTCCTCCTAAAATGTTGGTTTTGAGTGATACCCTCTGTATAAGACGACCCAAATCTGGCATTTACCGCTGACCAGTGGATGCAGTTAAGAAGCAAATCACCGTATTTTAATACAAATTACCATGCAACGGTTTTAACTTTATTAGCATATTTAAAAATAAACCACCGTGGGCACCTGTAACAGGCCGTTTAAAGCCTGTACAGAACCAACAGTAGTCGGACCAGGCAGATGGACTCCGCGGAAGAGCACTGAGAGTTTGCTGATAACTAACGGGGTATGTGCGAGATTGCGTCAGACCCGGCAGGAAGATGGCGGCGGAGTGGAGACTTCATCGTCGAGGTTCGGATTTTAGACCTGGCATATAGGACGATCCAAATTTAAGGTGAAATTTTTAAGTTTTGCAGATCGTCCTATATGGGAAATGTAGAGTTTTTGGAAGAATAAGGGAATTATGGGGAAGTGGAGCTGAGTCCATGGCCAGATTCGCCGTGATCTTATTGAATGACACCATAGACTTAACAGGCCAGATGACCAACTCCTGCTGTTTCTCAGAATTTCTGTCCTATTGACTTGATTTTTTTTTGTACATCAGTCTTAACATTGCCAGGCATCAGTCTGGTGAACCTTTCCTGAACTTCCTCCGAAGCAAGAATGTTCTTTCCCAAGTGACAGCTCAACACTGCACAAAATATTCCATTAAGGACACACATTGGACCAAGATACACCTGCTCCTGTAATCAAACCTCTTGTGATGAAGCCTAGCACACTATTTGTTATTCCATCGCCTGCAAACTTGCCTTCAGCAAATGGTGCACAAAGACCGCTCTTGTTCCTTCCCCCTCTCCAATGTACTGCCACTCAAATACTCTGCCTTGTTATTACAGGTAAAGTACACCCTATCTGAAACGCTTGGGACCAGACGTTGTTTGGTTTTTGGATGGAGGAACAGAGGGACCTTGGGGTCCAAATTCACACGTCCCTCGGTTCCTGCCTAGGTAGAGTGCATCATCCCCAGGGTCATCTGACATCTGCGTGCCAATTAGCGCAGTGTGAAAGGGACACAGACTATCCATGGACAAAGTAGAGATGCGTATTATGATTGTCACTCTATGTTCAGAGCCAAAATCTTCCCCTCTCCCAATCAATTCTTATCTTTCCTCTCTTGTCCTCCTATCCGTATCCAATTAACACCTTTTGTCTGCTGGTCTGTACTCCTCCCCCTGCCCCTTCTTCCCTTCTACTCAGCCTTTTAATTCAGACGCCTGTCTGCTTTATGCTCATACCTCGAAGAAGGGTTCAGGCCCGAAACTGCTAATGTAGCTTTACCTCCTATGGACGTTGCAAGGCTTGCTGGTTCCTCCCAGCATCTCTTTCACAGATTTTTCGTGTTTCACCCTCTCTTCCCTTTTCAAACCACCTTGATTTAGGGATCTAGGACAGAACCATTCTGTTTCTCCTATTGATGTTGCTCGACCTGCTGAGTTCCTCTGGCAGATTGTTAGTCGTTCCTAACTTGCATCGCTCCCATCTGCGAAAACAAAGATAAAGAGCAAAATCTCCCATCATCATCTCAGTAGAAATTGTAGATATCCCAGGTATAAAGTGCTTTAAACATTTCACAGTGTGCTCTATTGAGGAATGGTGTGAATATTTTAAAACCAAATTAATGCAGATAACACTGGGCAACTATTTATTTCAAAAAATTTTGCTTCCTGAAAAAAAAATAAACAAAGATAATTTCAGATTTGCTATATATTGCATAGGAAGTTTGGGAAATATTAAGTGAACTTTTATTGAATTTAGTCTGTTTAATCGCATAATGATGCTGAGCCGTTGCGTTCGCTCAACTGACCTAAAAATGTTTTGCCGCTGATTTTTGTTTGTACTCAGCATCTGATGCCTCTCGCATCAGTGTCCAACACTAGTCGGCCGGCATCAATGGATTCCAGTTGCCCTGATACCACTTCTCCATGCACACAATGTCCTGGTGAAACCTTTCACCATGTTCATCACTGATGGCACCAAGATCGGCAGGGAAGACGTCCAAGTGCAAGTGCAGCAAATGAATTTTCAATGGCACCTTGCACTTGGTGGGGTTTTTTTATGCTTGAAGCAGGTTAAAAACTATGGCAGGAAATCACATAAATAGGTTATATCTAAAAAAATTGGAACATGACAGGAAAATTTAATGGTGATTTTTGTGATCAGCCGTCCAAAGTCTTTAAAATACACCCAAAAGTAGAAGCAAAATCTTAGTTGCCTAGTGTTATTTTTGGGGTTGTTGATGCTGTGTTTAGTACAAGGAGTGTCCCTGCTGAAGGGAAATCCCAGTGTTGTGATTATCTCAGTGGATTTTCATTTAAATCTGCTTTGTTCTCAAATCTCACAGTGATTAGAATAGTGGTCTTGGTGACATTTCAACCCAGATAGTACATGGATGCTTGACCAGAGGGAATTCCTAGCATATGCAGCCTCCAGCACCTGTTAGTCCAACCAGAATACTGGACTAGCTTCAGAAGCCCAGCTCACAAAGGATCTAAGTTGTGTCTCCATTCCCCAGAGAACTGAGCTGGGTATCATCGAGTAGGTGAGCGTGAAGACCAGAATGCACCTGTCTGATGCACCTGGGGCTAATCACTAGGGCAACCATTCTCAACAGGGGCCCTACAGCCCTCCTCCGGGTGCTGCAGTGCACTGAAGCCATGTTTTTTTTCCACTCCTCGTGTACCATAAATATTTTAATACATTGGAGAGAAGTACGGAAGAAACCAAAACTTGACTGCTTCACAGGGAAGGGGGCCCATAAACTTTGAGCAAAGTCTTGGGGTCATAATCGAAAAAATATTGAGAATGACTGTTATAAATGTTTCTAAATGAGAGTGTTGGCAGTGTTAACTGTCAAACTTTCCTATCTGATCATTTAAAGCATTTTTTACGATTGTTTACTGAGTTATCTATATTGAGTTAAAACACATCTTTGAAATTATAATCCCTTTTTTTCCGTGCTCTGGAAATTAAATCTGAAATTCCTATGTTTCTTCTTTCCTGGGCCAAAGACCTGGTGCTTGTGAGGGCCCCAAAGGTGCTCTCTTTTGGCTTTCTGTGTCAATTCTGATTCTACATTCAATGGAAAGCAAATTTTTCAACTACTGGTATTATTAGAGTAGTGTTAAAATACTGAGTTTCTCCAGCACTTTTGTGTATTGCACTACAATCACCGCGTCTGCAGGCTTTCCTGTTTAACTCCTCCCCAAGTGGCGTTGTTTAACTGGCGCAAGACAAATTGTGTGTGACTTTACCCTCACAGCTAATCTATGTGTAATGCTCAGTAGTGAACTGAGAGGCTGATACTGGAGTAAAGTGCGCCTGGCGTTTGTGGTCACATGGCCCAGGAAGGCAGAGGGCTTGGGTATTCCTGTTAACACTGAAGTCAGCCTGCAAGTTTCAGTTGCTCGCTGCTTTGCTGCTTGCTCCTTCCTTCCATTGTGGGTTGCATGAACGAGAGAACGTGCCCTGATTAACAGCATTGGTTTCATTTGTAGCTCGGCTTACAACGGCAGTCCCTGGAGGTCTGTGAAGGGCGGCCAGGATGGTTCAGAGACTGTGCGGGCACTCCACTGTGACGTGGTCTCTGCTCTGGTTCACACAAGGATCTGAGCCTATGGTGGTTGATCCATTCAAATCCTCGGTCTGTATTGTTGCTGTTGTTTGACCGGAGATCAAGCATTTGACTAAATTCTCTCTCCACTACCTAGGAGAATGGAGCAAGTAACATCCTTCGAGACATTGCCAGAGCCAGAGAGAATATCCAGAAGTCACTGGCCGGAGTGAGTACCTGCTCCTCGTAGCTGGCCTCAGACTTGAGACGCCCCATTATAATTGCACACAAAAGCCTTTTCCCAAAAAGAAAGCTCCTCAAAGCTTGTGACCATCAGACAGATAGGTAACATTAGTATTGAGTACACACCACATTGTTTTAAAATGTATACATGTTAGAGCAAATGTTAAAGATACATAACCCAATGTTTCGGGCTTGAGTCCCTCATCGAGGTAGGGACGTAATATGGACAGACGGTGCCTGCCTACATTTTGCTCCTACCTTGATGAAGGGTTCAAGCCTGAAACATTGATTATGTATCTTTGCTACATAAAGTACACTGTTTAACCAGCTGAGTTTCTCCAGAATTTTGTGTTTTTACTTCAATCATGGTGTCTGCAGACTCTTGTGCTTCACTCCTGAAAACAAATGTTCTTTTGTCTCTCTGGTATGTGGTCAAATGGTCCAGAAAGTGTTATTTTCTTTTAAAAAGGGCAGCAGTGATAAGCCAAGTGACTACATTTTGTTCGGGTTCGTGTAAGTCCCACATGTTAAGAACCAGACCAAAGTGCACGTTTATTTCAGGGATGGAAATGGACAACAGGGTCAATATGTTAGGCACACACACACACCACACACACACACACACACACACACACACACACACACACACACACACACACACACACACACAATGAACTGGTACATGCCATGATCAGGGTAAAATCACTATGACGCCCCCACCACCCCTCGACTCAGTGCAGACCCGGCTCGATGCTACAAGGGACACTAATTAAACGCTCCCAACCCTTTTAACAGTGCACATCTTACCAACAGTTTCTCCAGCGCCCTTCCACATTTCTAGGCCTGGAGTGAAACAGGGTGGTCCCAAGCTGGCAGAGAGAGAGAGAGAACAAAGACCACATGGCAACTTTATAATGCTGGAGGGATAAGCCCATATCATTTACTGGGGGCAGTAGCTCAGTGGCAGGAGGGTTAATCTCATTACAGCAGCCAAAGGCCAAGTACAGGCAGGCTGGAGAATACAGTCCAGGTAATTTACATGTAACCAACAGCAAGGTGTGCACTAATGGGTGGGGTGGAATCCAACCTTGATTGGCAGCTGGTGTGTCCTCTGACCAGGTAGGGGGCAGTACTGTCACATGACAGCTGCAACCCTTCCCAATACACTATAGATCAGTGATGGGAAAGTTATTGGAATGGATTCTTTGGGACAAGATTTATCTGCATTTGGAGTGCCAAGGATGAGGGACAGTCAGCATAGCTTTCTGCGTGGGAAACAGTGTCTCTCTCAAATCTGAGATGTTTGAAGGTGACCAAAAGGATTGAGGACAGGACAATAGAATAGTCTGTGTGGACTGTAAGTCCTTTGATAAGGTCCCATGTGGTAGATTGGTCCAGAAGGTTAGAACACATGGGATCCAGGGTATATTAAATAATTTGGATGACAATGTAGATGGCATAATTAGCAGGTTTACAGATGACGCCAAAATTGCTGGTATAGTGTCGTGTGAAGAAGGTAGTCTACACTTACAGCAGGTGAAAGGATCACTGATAGATGTGTATGAAATGCTGCATTTTGGGCAGTTAATTCAGGGCAAGGATATTCACAATGGCTCTTGGGAGTGTTGTTAAATGGGGAGGCTTTGAGGTAGGGGTACAGAGTTCCCTGAAAATGGGAGCACGGCTGAGGAAGGTGTATTGCGTGCTTGCCTTCAACAGCCACTAAATAACAAGGATCGGGGCATCAATGTTGCAAGTGTTGGTTCAGCCACACGAGTGAGTCCTGGACACTGTACTGTAGAAAGGGCATGATTAAACTAACAAGGTGCATAAAAGATTCACATGGATGCTACTGAGAACGGAGAGATTGGATAGCCTGGGTCTGTCATCTCAGGAGCAAAGAAGACATTTTTGGTGACTAGAGAGGTATATAAAACTTTGAGATATGTAAATAGGATAGATAGTCCGCATCTGTTTCCATTGGTAAGGGTATGTAAAACTAGAGGGCATAGGTTTAAAGAGGAGGTTTAAAAGGGATACGAGGGGGAAATTTTCAGTAGTTGGAATGAGCTGGAGACAGAAACAGTAACACTGAATAACAAGACCTCTTGACAAGTACTTAAATAAGCAGGGCAGAGTAGAATATGGAATCAATTCAGCCAAGTAGGATTAGTACCAAGGGATGGGGCCACACTGTGGGCTGAATGGCCTATTTCCTGTTGAACAACTTGGAGAACAATTTCATCCAGCTAGGAATGCAATTCACTGTTATGTCAGAAATAAATTTCTTTTAAATAAAGCAATGAAACAAACATTAAAAGCAACCACACAAAATAAAAGCAGACTGCTTTTCCCTCGACTGGTTAAACCATGTGTTTAACTTGGCCATTGAGCAGCCTCAGTGGAAGGAAAAGAATGGTCAATGTTACAAACCAGAACCTTTTGTCAAGATTGGGAGGGCAAGGGGGAATTGGTGTGGGGGAGACAGCCGGCAGATGGGGGGGGGTGGGGGGGGAGAGGTGGTCAGGGCAGAGGGGAGATGAGATGGCTGGGGTAGAGGGTAGATGACCAGGGCGGAGGGGAGATGGCCAGGGCAGGTGGGGGGAGACAGCTGGGGCAGGGGGCAGACTGGAGACTGGTGCCGGGGTGGGGGAGCCACACTGGGACTGGGAACCAGAACTGGAATAGCCTTGTCCTGGTCATCTCCCCTCTGCACTCTCGATCCCGATGAACAATTCCGACCCGAAACGTCAACCGTTCTTTCTCTTTCAGTGATGCTGCTCATCCCATTGAGCTCCTCCTCTACTCCCCACCACCCCCCCAAAAAAAAGCAGGTTCTAGGTTAAGCTGCTTTAAAATTTGAAATTTCATGATTAAAATCTTGTCCCAGCATCAGTATTAGTGGTAGGATTTGGCCCTGGGAACATCCTCCATATTGTAGAGAAGCTCTCCACTGCCAAAATACCTGCCACATCCATGTAAAGTGGCAGTCCCTAACCCTACAGGACGATCGTCTCAAAGGAAATTAGTGCTGTGTTGGCTGTGATTGGTGCAGATTGGGTGAAAGGGATAGGGAGGTGCTTCACTCCCAAACTTGTCATTAACACCCTGTTGTAGAATACGACAGTCTGCAGACACTGTGGTTGAAGTAAAAACACAATCCTGGAGGAACTCAGCTGGTCAGTCAGTTCCCTTTAACAAAGATAAAGATACATAACCAACCTTTTGGGCTTGAGCCCATCATCCAGGTCTGACAAATGGAGTACAATGTTGGCGAATGTGAGTTTATCCACTTTGGAAGGAAGAATAGAAGATCAGAATGTTATTTAAATGGAATCCGATTGCAGTGTGCTGCCATGCAGAAGGACTCAGGAGGCCCTGTGCACGAATCACAACAGGTTGGTTGGCAGGTGCAGCAGGAAGGCAAATGGGATGTTGGCCTTCATCGCTGGGGGGATAGAATTTAGGAGCAGGGAGGTTCTGCAACTGCTCAAGGTCCTGGTGAGGCTGCACCTGGAGAACTGCGGGCATTTCTGGTCTCTTGACTTTGCTGCAGAGGAGATTCACCAGGTTGATTCCAGAGATGAGGAGGATTTCATCAATGAGGAGAGATTGAGATGTCTGCGACTGTACTTGAATTTAGAAGAATAAGAGGGGATCTTATAGAAACATTTAAAATTACGAAAGGCAAAGCTAAGATAGAGGTAGGTGAGTTGTTTCCATTGGTAGAAGAGACCAGAACTAGGGGACATAGCCTTAAGATTCAGGCTAGTAGATTTAGGATGGAGATTAAGAGGAACTTCTTTTCCCGGGGGGGGGGGGGGGGTGAATCTATGGGATTTGCTGCCCAGTGAAGCAGTGGCGGGGACCTCAGTAATTGTATTTAAGACAAGGTTGGATAGAATTCCACATAGTAGGGGAATTAAGGGATGTGGGGAAAAGGCAGGTAGGTGGAGATGAGCTGATCATCAGATCAGCCATGATCACACTGAATAGCAGAACAGGCTTGATGGGCCGAATGGCCAAGTCCTGCTTCTATTTCTTACATTTTTATGTTTAGGTAGCAAGTTTCCAGCTTTGCACAATTTGTATGAATTACTTGAAATCGGTGTCGCCTTACTTCGGTGACCAGAACTGTATTCCTGCAATGGCCTAGCTCTGCCATTCTCAACAGGGGTCCACAGCAAGTTAAAATAAAAGCCTTGTTTTCACCTCTCAAAACATAAACATTTTTCATTTTCTATGTGGTCGCTAGCAGAGAAATACAGGGGAAACCAATACTTGACTGATTCACAGGGAAGGGGGCTGTTTGTCTGGACTCCTCCCCCTTTCAGTCTTTATTCAGGCGCCTTCCTGTTCTTTGCTCATACCTCAAGCCCGAAACATCGATAACATATCTTTATCTCCTGTGGGCGCTGCGAGACCGGCTGAGTCCCTCCACCACCTCTGTGTGATTTTACTACAATCACAGCATCTGCAGACTTTTATGTTTCACTCTATAAATTTTGAGCGGAATCCTAAGGGGGCCATGGCCGAAAAAAGGGTTGATAATGGCTGACCTAGTTAATGTCTCGAGCAGTTCCAGCTGACCCCTCTTCTCTTGAACCCCAGCCAGTAGACAAAAACTGCTCACTTTTCATTCTGAGGCAATCTACGTGGGTAGTAATGAGGTTCCTATGTTTTTTACCCCTCACCTCCCTCTCTTGCATCTCTCATGGTTTTAAATCACGCCAGCAGTTAATTATTTTGTCAAGATGCAGTGATGTAGTTTGTTTAGCAAGCAGACCTGTTAGATATCGGATACATAGTACAAGCAAGACACAGTAACGGAGGTAAAAACACAAAGGTTGGAGGAACTCAGCCAGTCTCACAGTGTACACGGGAAGTAAAAATACATAACCGACATTTCGGGCCTGAGTTCTCTTTCGAGTTGTGAGCAAAAAGCAGACAAGGGGCCTACATTAAAAAGCTAGTGAAAAGGGAAGAATGAGAGGCGGAAGAGCACAGATGAACAGACAAAAGGTGTTAATTGGAATGGCAGAGTTACAGAGAGAACAGTTAGTGGCCCTGTCAATGGAGGAGGAAGGGGGTGGAGAGCTGGAGGAAAGGAGACAGAGGGAAAGGTGGGAGAATGGAGATTAGGTTAGCAGAAATTGGAGTTGATCTTCCCTCGTCCCTCCAGCTCTCTACCCCTTTCCCTCACCATTTGCAGAGCCACCTCCCTTCCCTCTCCATTCACAGAGCCACTCCTCCTCCCTTCCTCTCCATTCACAGAGCCACCCCTCCTTCCTTCCCTCTCCATTCGCAGAGCCACCCCTCCTCCTTTCCCTCTCCATTCGCAGAGCCACCCCTCCTCCCTTCCCTCTCCATTCGCAGAGCCACCCCCTCCCCTTCCCTCTCCATTCACAGAGCCACCCCCTCCCCTTCCCTCTCCATTCACAGAACCTCCCCTTCCCTCTCCATACACAGAGCTACCCCTCCTCCCTTCCCTCTCCATGCACAGAGCCACCCCTCCTCCCTCCCCTTCCCATTCACAGATCTACATCTCCTCCCCCCACTTGCTGATGTGTCCTCCCTCCCTTATCCACCTATTATCTCGTGCCCTTGGAATGTCCTTCTCCCCCACCCCTCCCCCTGCCATTTTGTTCAGATACCAGCCTACATTTTTCTCACACTTTGATGAAGGGTCAAAGCCGGAAATGTAGATTCTGTATCTTTATCTTTGCTATATAAAGAGCACTGCTTGACCTGCTGAGTTTCTCCAGCGTTGTGGTTTTTACTTCAACCGCAGTGCCTGCAGACTTTTGTGTTTTGCTTCTGGCAGGAAAGAAACTGTTCTTGAATCTGGTGGCGTATGATCTCATAATTCTGAACTTGATAGAGGGGCTCGTGAAAAAGAATGCAGCTAACCAGTAGTTCTCAACCTTTTCCCCAACTCACGTATCACCTTAAGTAATCTCGTACTAACCACAGAGCACCTTTTAATTTTAAATGTAGACATACAGCTTAGTAACAGGGCCTTTCAGCTCATCAACCCATGCCGCCCATTTCATCTACAGCCCCCATTTTGAAGTGTGGGAGGAAACCAGGGACCCTAGGGAAAACCCATACAGACATGGGAGAACTCCTTACAGACAGCGCAGGGTTCAAACCCTGGTCCCGATTGCTGGCGCTAACCACTACACCACCCTGTGTGTGTAAAAGGTGCCCCTTGGGCCTCCTAAGGCAAATACAAGCTGTTCCATCTTGTTAGGTAGGAATACCAGAATAGTGCACACTAATCCAGGTCCCATCACCAGACGCATATTCCCCTCTTCACCTTCAGCAGGGACCACTCCTTCTGTGTCTCCCTCGTCCACTCCTCCTTTCCCATTAATCGCCCCCTTGCCACCTGCCCTTGTGACCGAGGAGGTGCTCCACTTCTATCCACACCTCCTCCCTCATGACTATTTGGGATCCCAGACAGTCCTTCCAAGTGAAGCAACACCTCACTTGTGAATTTGCATGGGTCATCAACTGCATCTGGACTCTCATTGTGGACTCCTCTACCTCGGAGAGACTGGGAGATCACTACATTGAGCACTCAGGCACTCATTTCAATTCCCCATCCCATTCCAACGTGTCTGTCATGGTCTCATGCATTGCTAGTCTGAGACCACGTGTAAATTGGAGCAACACCTTGAATTCCGTCTAGGCACCCTCCAATCGAATGGCATTAATGTTGACCTCGTTTCCATTACCTCTTCACCATCCTCATTCCCCATCTTTCCCTATGTCTCCTGTCCTCTATCTTCTTTCCTTTCCCTCTATCTTCTTTACCCAAGCTTAGCATTCACAGATGCCCCTTTTACACAGAGCTGTAAAGCTGGCTTTTACCCACCTTATGAGCTGTGTAAAAAAAAATTTTTTTTTAAATCGAAGGCAGATTGGGGGATCTAGAATTGCCCGTCTTCGATCCACCTAGGTAGGTAGTCTCAGCGATGGAGCGCATTTGATTCATGGAGCTGGCATTTTTCGGTTCTGTGTGAATACACAAGCCAGCTTCCTAAGACAGGTCATGCCAACAGAAATACCGTGACTTTGCAGTATAAAATGGGCTGGAGCTTCCCCAGTCAATTCTCTCTCTTGGCCTCCTCCATATCCAATTAACACCTTAGTCTGTTGGTCTGTAATTCGGGTGCTTGCCTGCTTTTCATTTTTACCTTGAAGAAGGGCTCAGGCCTGAAATGTCCGTAATATAGTTTTACCTGCTATGGATGCTACGAGATCTGCTGTGTTCCTTCACTATTTTTGCAGTTTAATGCATTCTCAACAGAATCTTGTATAATTTGTGGTCAAATCCTTTGTCTTAACGGCCAATTTACCATTTGCCTACCTAACTAATTTCATTGGTGTTCACAAGATCTAACTCCCTCTGTACACCCAACATTTTTTATCCTGCGAAGGATGTTTTGCTTTTCTATTTTTCAAGCCTAAACTTTGTTTTTCACATCACTGTCTACTTTCCGAATATCCCCCTGCAGCTTCCTCCTAACTCACTGCCATAGTCTTCGTCTCACCAGCAAATCTGGATGTGTTACCCTTGATCCCCTCAGGCTGAGGGTCCAGAACCAACTCCACTCGCCCCAGTCTCCCACGCCAAAATGACACATTTATTCCCACTGTTTTCCATCCTCAATCTGCAACCAGCGTGTCAACTCCAATCCTTCCCAATCCATCCATCAGAGAGCTGCTGGCTCCCCCATCACTTCTAAGCTATTGCTTCCATCCTCCCACCTATTTCCATCCATTTCCTCTTGCCTGTTGGCCTGTGCTCTTCTTCCTCTCCCACCATTTTATTCAGGTGTCCATCTGCCTGTCTTTATCTTATTCCTGACGATGGACCCAGACCCGAAACGTTGGTTATCCTTTGTATCTCAGGACAGACTATTTTCTAAATGGGGAGAAAGTTGAAAATGCCTAGATGCAAAGGAGCCTGGGAGTCCTCGTGCAGAATAGCCTGGAGGAAGACTTCAGTGTGGTGAATAAGGTAAATGCAGTGTTGGCATTCATTTCAAGAGGAATAGAATAAAAGAGCAGGATGTGATGTGGAGGATTTATAAGGCACTGGTGAGACTGTACGGAGTATGGTGAGTAGTTATGGGCTCCTCATTTAAGAAAGGATGTGCTGACATTAGCGAGGGTTCGGAGGAGATTCACTAAGGTGATTCCAGGAATGAAAGGGTCATCATATGAGGAGCATTTGATGGCTCTTGGCCTGTACTCTTTGGAATTTAGAAAAATGGTGGGGGGGGGGGGGGTGAGGGAAACTCATTGAAACCTATCGAATATTGAAAGGCGTGGACAGAGTAGATGTAGAAAGGTTGTTTCCTATTGTGTGTGAGTCCAGGACAAGAGGGCACAACTGCATATTGAAGGCCATCCACTTTGAACAGAGACATGGAGGAATTTCTTCAGCCAGAGGGTGGTAAATCTGTAGAATTTGTTGCCACAGTAAATTGTGGAGGCCGGGTCATTGGGTGTATTTAAGGGAGAGATTGATAAGTTCTTGATTAGCCAGGGCATCAAAGATTACAGGGAGAAAGCCGGGCAGTGGGGCTGAGTGGGGAAATGGATCGGCTCATGATGAAATGTTGAGGCAGACTCGATGGGCTGAATAGCCTATTTTTACCTTCATGTAGGATATAGGAGGCTTTGGCCCTTCAAATTCACTCCACCATTCCATCATGAGGTGATCCATTCTCCCACTCCCCATAACCGTTGATACCCTGATGATTCAAATACTTCTGGATCTCTGCCTTAAATACACCTAATGACCTGTCCTCCACAGCCAATTCCAGAACTTCACTGCTCTCTGGCAAAAGAAATTCCTCCGCATCTCTGTTTTAAATGGGCACCCTTCAATTCTGAACTTGTGCCCTCTTGTCCTCAACTCCCCTACCTTGGGAAACAACTTTGCCACATCTTCTCTGCCTGGGCCTTTCAATATTCAAAAGGCTTCTACGAGGTAACCCCTCATTTGTCTGAACTCCAAGAGCCGCCAAACGTTAAGCAGCTTAAGCCTAGAGAGAAGAGGGCTGAGGGGCGATCATGTGAGACTTTATAAAATCTTGGAGAACGTGGATAAAATGAATACTCAGTATTTTTCCCAGGGTCATTGATTTTAAAATTGGAGAGCATAGGTTTAAGGGGAGAAATTTAAGGGTGACCTTAGGGGCAACTTTTCACTGAGTTCTCTCTATCAGGAACTGTCTGCGTGGATAAATAATTGGCTTTTAGGAAGGAAGCGGAGAGTAGTAGTGGAAGGAAAGTATTCTGCTTGGAGGTTGGTGACTAATGGAGTGCTGCAGGGATCTGTTCTGGGATCCCTGCTCTTTATGATTTTTGTAAATGACCTGGTTGGATGTTCAGTAAGTTTGCAGATGACATGATGAGTTGTGGATGGAGCTGAAGGTTGTCGAAAGCTACAAGAGGATATAGACAGGATGGGCAGAAAAATGGCAGATGGATTTCAATCCGGATAAGTGTGAGGTGATGCATTTGGAAAGGACAAACCAGAAGGCTGAGTACAGGGTTAATGGTTGATTACTTAAGAGTATGGATGAACAGAGGCACCTTAGGGTTCAAATCCATACATCCCTCAAGGTCGCCACACAGGTTGATAGGATAGTTAAGAAGGCCAGTGGGATGCTGGGTTTCATTAATAGGGGGATTGAATTCAGGAGTTGATAGGTAATGTTACGACTCTACAAATCTCTGGTGAGACCACACGTAGAGTATTGTGTTCAGTTCTGGTCACTTTGTTATGGGAAGGATATAGAAGCTATGGAGAGGGGGCAGAGGAGACTGACCAGGATGTTGCTTGGACTGGAAAAGATGAGGCAAGGTTAGCAGAGCTGGGACTTTTCTATTTGGAGCGTAGAAGGATAAGAGGAGACTTGATAGATGTCTACAAGATTATGAGAGGCATAGATAGGGTGTACAGCCAGCACCTGTTTCCCAGGGCAGAATCAGCAAACACCTGAGGACACATGCACAAAGTTAAGGGAAGGAAGTTTTGGGGAGACAGGGGTAAGTTTTTTTATATAGAGAGTTGTTGGTGCCTGGGAGACCTTGATGGGGATGGTGGTGGAAACTGAAACAGAAACATTGGGGGTATTTAAGAGACATGGATGAAAGAAAAATAGAGGGTTACGAGGTTTAGTACTTTTCTTTAGGAAGGAATATATGAGTCTGAACAACATTGAGGGCTGAACGGCCTGTGCAGTGCTGTTTTGTTCTATGTTCATCCACGAGAGCAGATATAATTTTGACATTACAAAGTCATTTAAATTGATGGAGTGATTGCAGGCAAATGGGACAAGCATTTCTTCAGCATGGAAGAGTTGGGGTGAAGGGCCTGTTCCGGTTTTGTGATAATTGAGCAATGCAAGGTCAGGTTTCCTGATTTGTTGTGGCCTTGGGGAGGAGCAACCTGTAACCTTCCACGGACCTTTACCATGGCATGATGTAACCTCCCAGTGACCTTTTACCATGATGAGGGAGGCCACAACTTCTCTTTGTCAAACAAGATCAGGAGTCTGGCCAAAAATGAAGTACGGGGATGTTGGGTATATTAAATTAGAACATACAGGCCCTTCAGCCCACTGTGTTGTTCCGACCTATGAAACCTGTCCACAACAATCTAACTTCCCTCCCTCACACCTATAATCTATTTTTTTTCCATTCATGTGCCTGTCTAAGAGTCTTTTGAATGTCCTTATTGTGCCAGCCTCCACCACCACCCCTGGTAATGCATTTCAGACACCCACCACTCTGTGACTCCCCTAAACTTTCCTCCGCTCACCTTAAACAGGCGTCCTCTGTTATTTGCTATCGTCACTCTGGAAAAGTAGTGCTGGCTGTTCACCCATCTAAGCCACTTAATCTTATACACCTCTATTAAAGTCACCTCTGAATTTTGTTCATATTTATTTCTTTATTTACATTTCTCTCTTTATCTTGAGTACAATTTACAGTTAGCAATAGTAGAAATTCTGTCTGGCCCACAGGAAAAAAAATCTCAAGGTTGTATGTGATGCCATGTATGTACTCTTCACAATAAATCTGCTCTTTGAACTTACTTGGGTATATTTAAAACAGGTATGCAAGTAGGAAGAGAATTCATGGTTATGGGGAGAAGGCAGGAGAATGAGGTTAAAAATGATAGGGAGAAAGGTTTAGGGGATACATCGGGTATGTTTTTTAACACAGAGTTGTGGGTGCCTGGAATGCCTTGCCAGGGATGGTGGAGGAGGCTGGAATAATAAGGGCATTTAAGAGACTCTTCGATATATGGATGAAAGGAAAATAGAGGATTATGAGGTAGTGAGGGTTTTGGTGTTTTTTTGCTAGGTATATATGGGCCGAAGGGCCTATACTGTTCTGTAAAAAAGAATATCTGCCATGATGGAATGGAAAGGATGGTCTAATTCCATTGCTATGTCTTAGGGTCCTGGGTTTGAAGGGACTGCTCTAAAGAGAAATCTCACGTGTATATGAGATTAAATGAAGACAGCTTCAAAATTATGTAAGATTTTAAAACAGTTTTAAGTGATGGGTTAAAACAGTCACCCCCCCCCCCCCCCCCCCTCCTTGGACTCACCGGTACATGAGGGTGTCTATCAGGAAGGACAGCTCTGTTTTTTTGGAAAAGTGAATACCCTTTCATTAAAAGTAGTGACCTCCTTAATACTGATGAAAGGTCACTGAAGTGAGGAGACTGATTCCCACCCAGTTGGTGAGGACTACAATGTTGAATTGGCAATGGGAAGGCTTTGTGTTGCAATTAACTTGGGCAGTGCCACCTTGCATATACCTGACAGGAGGCAAGGTTACAGGAGATGAGGCCCATTTGGGGTTTCTGGCGTGGGAGCGCTCTCGCGCAGCTGGAGGAGCAGTCGGGGCTTGTGGAACATTGTGACCATCATCTCCCGTCATCCGTTTATTTCCATAACCAGATCTCGTCTGACGCCAACACGGAGCGTTTCTTTGGGATTTCTGCCGGCCTCCCAGTCTCAGGCCATGTGAGATCCCATGGCAGTGCAGGCCTGGATGTTAGGCGACCTGCTGTCCTCCTAACCATCTGCCACATGACTAATCTTTGTCACCATTTGCTTTGCTCTCAACAATTAAAATTCATAGTGTTGGCTTTAGTAGTAAATTGTGCATCATGTGATTTTTTGTTGCATTTTTAAATATTGCTATGGCATTTTCATCACATTGCAAGGGTATTATTACTGCCTCTGCCTCTTGCTGCGGCCGTTGATCACCATGCCGTCCGTATGTTTGTGCATTTTCGTGCTGATCTCTTGTTGCTTTCATTTGAAAATGTGTGTTTGAATGCCAAGCTGTATCATCTTCACAGCTCTGTGTGGCCTTTGCTGTGCTCATGCAGAGTGTGATTTAGCGTGAAGCTGTGTGAGAGACGATTGCACTAATTTGTATCCCCAAACTACTAAAGTTTTTTTTTATTTCCCCCACCCCCCAAAAAAAAATATTCAGCATCTGAAAGTAAGTATGCTTGTGTGTGCCTTCGCATTTGGTTGAAACCCTCACCCCCGCCCCACCCCGCCTTTGTCTCGGTCTGCTTCTCTGCACTACAGCTCCTTTTCTCAGGGTAAAGCTGCCTCTCCCTCTTCCCGGCTGCATGCAGAGGCAAAGCGCTGCCATCTGCTCATCAATTAGGTGCTTGTCCTGCTGGGGCGAGGCACTGGAAGACCAACCACTTGCCCTTTGCAATGTCTTTACAAATCCATCCCCTCTTTGGATGTTCAAGCTGGAGTCTGTGCCAAACCAATGAGGTGCCACAGACTTGTCATGAAATCAGGGTGTGTCAACTGCTCTCCCCATCACCTTCAATGGTGCCTGGCCAAGCAGTGGACCAGAAATACAGCTGACGTCACACCCTATACGGTTCAGTGGAAACGTGAACCGTAACTGCAGGCCCTTTAGCTTGTGCTGCTGTGTTAATCTTTCTCCTGGGGCGAGAGTACAAGCACCAGAGGACATCTGTTTAGGAGGGAAGATTTTTATACAGAGTGATGGGGTGCCTGGAATTCATTGCCCGGTGTGATGCTCGAGGCTGGCTCAATAGGGACGTATAAAAGACTCTTGGACAGGCACATGGACACAAGAAAAATAGAGGGTTATGGGTGTAAGGTAGGGCAAGTTAAGTTTGTTGGGTAGGCTTCTATCAGTCGGTACAACATAGAGGGTTATAGTGGGCCGATGGGGCTGTATTGTCATGTTATATGTTCTGAATGTAAACCTCCACAACAATCTCATTTTTCTCTCCCTTACACCAATAACCCTTATTTATCTTGCATCCATGTGCCTGTTTAAGAGTCTTTTGAATGTCCTATATGACCCAGCCACCACCACCCTGGCAATGCATTCCAGGCACCTGCCACACTCTATGTAAAAAAAAAACTTATCTAAACTTTCCTCCATTCACCTTAAATAGTTGTAGTCTGGTATTTGCTATTGTCACCCTGGGTAAAAGGTGCTGGTTAGCTCAGCCCCTCATAATCTTGTACACCTCTATGAAGTCACTTTCTATCCTTCTTATCCACTACAAAATAGTCCTTGGACATTCCACATTTTTAAGGAGCTATGATCTGTGGATTGAGGGTCTTGTCTGGGAAGGTGGAGTCGCACCATGGATTGGTCTTTTAAATGGGCCAGACTCAAGAGGCCAAAAGTTATCGCCTATGTTGAAAAGTTTCCAAATTGGTTTCTTGAATTGCTACAGTATGTTTCCACAGAGCGGGAAACCTGCCATTAAGGCGCTAATCGGAAAGCATTGGCCTGTTATGATTCATGACCTGTGTTCCTGAGAAGGGAGTGTGCTGTGCACAAAGTGCTCTTGGTGGCTGACTTTTTAACTCAAGGGCAACATGAGCAATGGCTTCTCGGTGATGAGAAATGATCGGATGCAGACATGAAAGGTGTGGGGTTGATGTTGTGGCCTGGCCATGTGATTGCTTCCTGCTTACCTCCTTGGGTTTCTGTTGCTTCTTACCTCTGCTCCACCCCCCTCCCCCCGCAAAAAACCTGGTAAGAGCTGCGGTCTGGCCTCCAGTTCTCCCAAGTTGAGTACCCAGGAACGCCGTAGCTCCTCAGTCTCTTACCAGTGGGGAAGGAAGCCACAAACCTGCCTTCTGGAGGGGCTTTACCCAGCGCAATGAACTAACA
Organism: Narcine bancroftii; assembly: GCF_036971445.1. Taxonomy (NCBI): domain Eukaryota; kingdom Metazoa; phylum Chordata; class Chondrichthyes; order Torpediniformes; family Narcinidae; genus Narcine; species Narcine bancroftii. The sequence goes on along the minus strand of NC_091469.1, from coordinate 486,398,915 downwards.
GTAATCTCCTTTTAGCAGAGCGCCATGCAGGGTGCAGATGTCGAGCTGTGCTCCCGGGTCACGACCTTGGAAAAGGAGAACCAAAGCCTACACAAGGGTGAGGAGAGGGGCTCAAAACATTTCTCATGTTGATGCTTTGTCACTGGGAAGTGGGGGTGGGGGGGGTTGTGGTGACAGTGTCACTCCTGTATGCAGTTGGAACTATTGTAAACATAACCATATTCTTGCACTGGGGCAGGATATCGGGAAGCAATCTACTGGAGGAACTTGGCAGGTCAGGACAGTTAGCATTACGGTTGAAGACACAATGCAGAAGAAACACAGCGATCAAAAGTGTACTTTAGCAAAGATAAAGATACATAAGCAACATTTCGGGCTTAAACCCTTCATCAAGGTGTAGGCAAAATGGAGGCAGGCGCCCAAACAAAATGGTGGTTTGCACCTACCTCCATTTTTCCTGTACTTTGACGAGGGGCTCTCGCTTGAAACGCTGGTTATCTTTATCTTTACTACAGTCCTATGGCGGTATGCCACAACGAGCAATGGAGGTTGGCCGTGTTGAGCAAGAGGTATGAAAGAAACGAGCCGAGCTCAGCAGTCTCAGCACGAACTCCTTTACTCAAAACCAAAAACTCGTGATCCAAAAACTCGTGATCCAAACGCCCTCTTTAACCCTGGTTCAGGCGGATTGGAAATGACATAGGCTTCCAGTGTGAGGCTCGCCCCGCATCTAAAGTCCCACTAGATGGCGTTGGTCACTTTCCTGCCCGAGACTGCATAGGTGAGCCATGTGTTATGCTACATGACTCCCCTCCCAGAACTGGCGACAGCAGTGGCAGTGGTCGCTCGATCGCCCTTTTTACAAGGTCTGCCTCATTTGCGAGGAGTTAGTCAATAACTGACCGGTTTGAGGCAGTCCACCATGGCCCCCGTTATCCAAAACATAGGTCATCCCGTTGTGCTGAATTATTTTATAAGGCGGCCCTTCATTTGGCCATTGCAGGGGTGTCCTGTGCAGTTCTCGACATTAGTCCACCCCATTGCAGGCCGTCAGGTACATATGATAGTATTATAACAATATAACAGTTTACAGCACGGAAACAGGCCATATCAGCCCTTCGAGTCTGTGCCGGTTCACTTGAACGACTCCAATAGTTCCCCCCTCCCACTAAGGACCCTGACACAACTATCTCCTCAGGAAGATCATTCTGCCACCACTCTGAATGAAGAAGCGTCCTCTAACATTTTTCCCCCTTACCCTTAACTTATCCCCTCTTGTTCCAACCTCCCCTGCCCTCAGGGGAAAGAGTCTACTCAGTCTAGTCCATCTGTTCCCTTCATAATTTTAAATGCCTCTATCAATTCCCCTCTTAACTGTCTACGTTCCAATGAATAAAATCCCAGTCTCCTTAATCTTTATCCGTACTCTAGGTATTTTAAGCCAGGCAACATCCTTATAAATCTTCTCTGCACCCTCTCCACCTTATCTATATCCTTCCTATAATTTGGAGACCAGAACTGAACACAATACTCCAAACCTGGCCTCACCAATGCCTTAAACAGTCGCAGCATCACATCCCAGCTCCTAGACTCTATGCTATGATTTATGAAGACCAGCATGCCATATGCCTTCTTAACCACCCTGTCTACATGGGAATCCACCTTCAAGGAACTCAAGATCTCTGTTCCTCTGCATTCCTCAATGCCCTCCCCTTAACTGCATATGTCTTATTTTGGTTATTTTTTCCGAAATGCATCACCTCGCTCTTGTCTACATTAAATTCCATCTGCCATCTTTCAGCCCACTGTTCCAATCAAACTAAATCCTACTGCAATCCAAGAAAACCTTCCTCACTATCCACCACTCCCCCTATTTGCTTACCCAGTTAACCACCCCCTCATCCAAATCATTAATATAAACAACAGGGGACCCAGCACCGATCCCTGATGCACACTGCTCGTCACAGGTTTCTATCCTGGCAGACAGTTGTCCACCATGACTCTCTGCTGTCTATCTTCCTGCCACCTTTGAACCCATCTCATTATCTTTCTATTAATCCCTAGTGACTGAACCTTCCTTACTAACCTTACATGTGGAACCTTATCTAAACCCTTACTAAAATCCAAATAGATCATGTCAACCGCCCTACCTTCATCCACTTTTCTTGTCACCTCTTCAAAAAAACTCAACAAGATTGATCAAACATGACTTTCCCTTCACAAACCCATGCTGAGTGCCCCTGATCAATCCTTACCTATCCAAATATTTGTGAATACCCTCCATAACTTTCCCAATCACCGAAGTCAAACTTATTGGCCGATAATTAATTGGCCTGCACCTTGTGCCTTTTTTAAATAATGGAACTACATTTGCAACTTGCCAATCCCGCGACACCACATCCTTATCCAGTGATTGTTGAAAAGTCACAGTCAGAGCCCCTGCTATGTCCTGGGAAAAATCCCATCAGGACCAGGAGACATCCAACTTTATGGACCCTGGAAGCTACAAAACCCTCTCTTTTCTAATTCCTATCCTTTCCATAACTAAGCCATTTGCCTCACTTATCTCACATAGTCCAACGTCCCTTTCCCTCGTGAATACAGATGAGAAAAAAAATCATTCAATATTTTCCCCTTCTCATATAGTTCCACACATGGTCAACTGGTCACATCATCCAGTGGACCTACTCTATCCTTGACCCTCCTTTTACTATTCACGTATCTGTAAAAACCTTTAGGATTCACTTTCATCTTACTAGCTATGGACACCTTATACCTTCTTTTTGCCTCTTTAATTTCCCTCTTAAGGTTCTTTCTGCAATCTAAGTAATGATCATACATCATATCAATCTTTTGTTTCTTATATTTAGCTTAGGCCTCCCTCTTCCTAATTTTTCTAGAAAACCACGGCTCCCTTGAACTTTTGGTCTTGCCTTTCAGCCAGACTGGAACATAAAGATCCTGTACTCTCAAAATCTCACCTTTAAATACCCTCCAATTTTCCTCTACATCCTTTCCGGCAAAAAGATCAGCCCACACAACTCTCTGCAAATCCTTTCTCATTTCTTCAAATCTGGCCTTTCCCCACTCGAATACCTTCAACTTCAGACCCGACCTATCCCTTTCCATAATTAAGCTAAAGCTAATGGACCCATGATCAGTGGATCTGAAGTTCTCCTGAACACTCACCTCTGTTACCTGCCCTATTTCATTCTCTAACAACAGGTCTGCTCCCCCTCTAGTGGGCACCTCCACAAACTGCTGCAAAAAGCAGTCCTGAACACAATGTATAAACTCTAAGCCATCCTGCCCTCTTACTGGCTGTGTTTCCCAATCTATGTTAGGAAAATTGAAATCCCCAACCAACACCACCCTATTTCTACTGCACATTTCAGCTATTTCCTTACACATTTGCTCTTCTAGTTCCCTCTCCCATTTGGAGGCCTATAATATACCCCTATAATAGTAACCTCACCCTTCTTATTTTTTAGTTCTACCCACTCTGCCTCCCTCGATGAGCCCTCCAATCTATCTTGCCTCTCCACTGCTGTAATATCTTCCCTGACAAGTAATGCCACACCTCCCCCTCTTTACTCCTCCAATTCTGTCACATCTAAAGCAGTGAAAACCTGAAACATTTAACTGCCAGTCACAACCTTCCTTCAACCACGTCTCGCTAATGACCACAACATTATTCCATGGCGTGATGTGGGTATCGGGGCTAAATTCCCTAGCCTCTCCCTGAGTTTTGTGAGGATCTCCGTTGGTGTGTCCTCTTGCTTGTGAGATGCTTTCCCCAGAGGTGCTTGATTGTAGTGGAGAATTCAGATCCGTATGATAGGTGAAGTTGCTGGCGTGCAGACCATGGGTCAGACACTTTAGCAAGCACGAAAGTTAGTGGTTTGTGATCCGTGAAGATCGATAACTCCCGACCTTCGAGAAAATACCGAAAATGTCAGATTGCCAGGTACAGCGCCAGCAACTCCCTGTCAGACACACTCTATTTCAGGGGTGTCAAACTCAAATTCACGGAGGGCCAAAATTAAAAACTTGGACTAAGTCGAGGGCCGAACTAAATATTTATTGAAAATTTTCAACAACATCTGCATGTTTTCTCTTCTTTCAACATATGTAATGTTAAACTTTTTCTTATTAAAATAAATGTTTAATAATAGTTTTGGATAAACTCTTTCCAGAAGCATTAACAAATGAGAAATAAAATATTCAATAAATAATATTTCTCTATAGAGGATTTGTCAAATGTTGCTAGTGTGCTGTCGAATAGTAAAATCTGAGGGCTATTGAGAATGTGGGAGAATAACATGATTCCTGAAACAATCAAATGGGTGACTGATTGTGGGCATGAACTCTAGCAGGGTTATTTGCCATGCCCTTTTTCCATTGGTACAGATATCCTTTGATTTACACACTTTTCAAGTTTTATTCCTAATGAGCTTGTATCCAGGTGCAGGACCATTTTTAACCAGGAATATATTTATCACTGTGACATGAAACTATTGGAAGATCGTTTTATCCTGAGATTAAAGTTCATAATACTTACTCAGGCCTGTGTGCGGGAGGGCGGGGTTTGCGGGCGATCGGGTTGGACAACGACAGTGCGGGGGCATCGGCTCTCGTTGCAGGGCGGCATCTTGGCGGATCAGCGGCCCCGTCACCGTGAGTCGCGGGTCGGCCTGCAGCAGGGAGGGGGAGTGGGCAACGGTCCTGGCGAGGTCAGGCCCCCCCTGAGTTTCTGCCGGACCCCCCTTGACCTGCTGAGTTTCTCCCGGACCCCCCTTGACCTGCTGAGTTTCTCCCGGACCCCCCTTGACCTGCTGAGTTTCTCCCGGACCCCCCTTGACCTGCTGAGTTTCTCCTGGACCCCCCCTTGACCTGCTGAGTTTCTCCCGGACCCCCCTTGACCTGCTGAGTTTCTCCCGGACCTCCCTTGACCTGCTGAGTTTCTCCCGGACCTCCCTTGACCTGCTGAGTTTCTCCCGGATCCCCCTTTGACCTGCTGAGTTTCTCCCGGACCCCCTTTTCTTTCCGTGCCTGTGTCCCAGGACCTTTCCAGGGCAGTCTCCGTGCTCAGGACCGTGCTGGGATCCCGGTCAGCGGTGGAGGAGCAGGTGAGCGCAGCTAATCCCGATCCAGCCCACGCCACTCCCGAGACTGGTGGGGGGTTTCCACCCTACCTGCCCGACCAGCCTCGCTCTCCACGTGTACTCCGGGCACCCGCCGCTGCTCCGGTGGGAAGACGCAGGGCGGCCGGCGCCCCCATCGCCCGGTGGGGAGCCCCAATCTTCCCTCCGGCGCCCCGACTCCATCTGCAGCTCCAAGAAACGCTGTGCCACTGGGGTTCCAGGCGCTGGGAAGCGGCCTTGGCTTCCCCTGACACCGGCCATGCCGCGCTGCGGTGGGGGGGTGGGCGGGGGGACACGACAGCGTGTTTATAAAACCACCCACCACTACTTTTCAAGGACCAGGATTTTTCTCTCTCTCTCACCCTGGGACACAGCGGTTACTGTGCATGCGCTATACTGGCGCGGCAGCCAGCGGGCCACCTCTAATACATTTTTGATATGATCTTGCAGGCCAAATACGGGCCAGAGTTTGACATGTGTGATCTATTTGATCTCCGGGGGTCGCAGGTACCAGCTGAAAAAGGCTCGTGGCTTCCATTGGCCGTCAACCAACTGCTCCAGAATGCCGCCTACTGACGCTTCAGAACCATCCACTATGAGGGCCATAGGAACAGCTACTTGTGGGTGGACCAGGAGCATAGCTTTGACTAGGGTGTTTTTGATTTCATTAAATACCATTGTCTCCTCATCTGACCACTCGACCTCTTTGGATTTAGTGGATATCAGGGAGAAAAAAGGTCGCATGATCCGGGCTCCAGGTGGAATAAACCAGTGGTAGAACTTAACCATACCGAGCCTTTAACTGCGTCAGGCCTAGCGAATTGTCGGATGGCTTGCACCTTAGCCGGTATTGGTATGGAACCGTGGCGGTTGATACAATGTCCTAGAAAATCGATAGTTAACAACCCGAACTGACCATTTGCCAGGTTGATTGTGAGTCCAAAACCTGTCCCAGACATACAGGAGGCTATCCTGATGGCCAGCCACCGTAGCCAATGGCAAAGGTTTGCCTGTTCATTTCCCGGAAACAAGTGCGGTGGTCGGCATCTGCAGGCCCCGGATCCCTACCTTCAGTGGTAGAAACACCAGCTGGAATTGTTGTCGTCACTGGTTGTTGGCGCTGCCGGTCTTGTCGCTGGGGTGCACTGCAATTGTGTCCTTGGACATGAACCAGTACTAATTTCAGCACTGGTGTTTGCAGTGTGGCTTTACGCGTCAGAGGACATCTGGATATGCGGCTCCCCTTCATGGATCCGTGAAGTCCTTGTCCGATAGGAGGAGGTGGATATGTTCTGGCATCTGCGCTAGAAAGATTTCAAAAAGCAGACATCGTCTATGGCCACCTGCCAGCTCCAGCATATCACCCAAGAACGCTGACAAGTGTCCGGTGACCCAGACCGTCCATACGGAGTAATCATGCGGCCCGTTAGCGTCGTGATAGATCAAATATCTCCAACAACAGGGCCTTGAGTGCTTCATACCAGTTGTTTTCTGGATGCTGCGTAAGAAATCGACGATTCGACCTGCTGTTTCTTGGTCCAGCGCAGCCACCACGTAATAATACTTGGTTTCGTCTGCAAGGATGTTCCTGGCCCGAAATTGAGCCTTTACCTGCTGAAACCATCCCAGTGGCTGAGAATACTGGCAACTTCAGGAAAACTGCACTAAGATTGTTCATTTTCTTTTTGGGTTCAAAAACGTTTGAACCGCCGGGGATGGCGACATGCCACAGAGAGCAATGGAGGTGGGCTGTGTTGAGTGAGAAGTGTGAAAGAAACGAAGCTGAGTCCAGCAATGACTCAGTGTGAACTCCTTTACTCAAAAACCCATGATTCAAACACCCGCGCCCCTTCCCTTTAACCCTCCCCCGGTCCGGTGGGGCGGAAGTGACGTGGGCTTCTGGTGCAAAGCTCGCCCCGCATCTAAAGTCCCGCTAGATGCTGTCGGTCACTCTCCTGTCTGTGACTGCTGGGGCTGGCTCGCTCGCTGAGTAGGTGAGCCGCACTGTGTAGGTGCTGGGGCCGGCTCGCTTGCTGAGTAGGTGAACCGCACTGTGTAGGTGCTGGGGCCAGCTCGCTCACTGAGTAGGTGAGCCGCACTTTGTAGGTGCTGGGGCCGGCTCGCTCGCTCGCTGAGTAGGTGAGCCGCACTGTGTAGGTGCTGGGGCCGGCTCGCTCGCTGCTGAGTAGGTGAGCCGCACTATGTAGGTGCTGGGGCCGGCTCGCTCGCTGCTGAGTAGGTGAGCTGCACTGTGTAGGTAGAATGCGACGGGACACTGTTTGATCGGCTGAGTTTCTCCAGCATTGTGTTTTAACTTCAATCACGGTGTCTGCCGGCTCTGATGTTTTACTACTAGTGTAGTGGTTGCAGCACTTTTATAGCTTATAGCACCAGTGATCCATGTTCAAATCTGCCACTGTCTATAAGGAGTTTGTACATTCTCCCCGTGACCTGTGTAGGGTTTTCTCTGGGTTCTTCCACGTTCAAAATATGTGATGGTAATAGGTTCATTGGTTGGCAAAATTGGCTTCTACTGTGTTGTAAAAATGTTTAAAATAAAATGTAAAGACATGGAGGGTTCCGGTCCAAAATGTCTTCCTCCATGGATGCTGCTCGACAAACTGAGTTCCTCCTGTAGATTGTGTTTGGCTTCACATGCCAGCATCTGCATTCTCTTCTACCTTTTTCGATATCCTCTGAAATTAGCCAGCAAGCCCACCAGCAAGAGGACATTTAGGGGTTGGCACCTGACCGTCCTTGTTCAGATCCTGAACAGTGAGGTTTAGATGATGCCAAGGCTGAGCAGTGCTGTTTTGTGTGGTTAGATGTTGTACTCTGAGATTGCTCTCTTTCCTCCTGGCTAGAGGTGGAACAACTACGATTAATGCTCTCGAAGTTGGAGCTTCGGATTTCATCTGTGGAGAAATCGGCTTGCCCCACACCCGTCGTCTGTCCACAAGCCCAGCCCAACAAGGTAAGCTGCCCACGATTTCCTCCAACCATCCCACACCCCCGAAGGAAACACATGTCATAGAGTGGGACAGGCGCAGGAAAAAGGGGGGAGTAAGTGGAGCAAGGGTCACGGAAAGGGGCTGAAGATGCTCCTGAGATACCAACTCCCTGTACAGGTAGAGGACTCCTGGTGTTCCAACTCCCTGTGCAGTTGGAGAACTCCTGGTGCACCAATTCCCTGTGCAAGTAGAAAACTCCTGGTGTACCAACTCCCTGTGGAGGTAGAGGACACCTGGTGTTCCAATTCCCTGTGCAAGTAGAAAACTCCTGGTACACCAATTCCCTGTGCAAGTAGAAAACTCCTGGTGTACCAACTCCCTGTATAGGTAGAGGACTCCTGGTGTTTCAACTCCCTGTGCAGGTGGACAGGTTACACCTATCCTGGGCTCCAGGTGTGGTCACTACCTGTGTAGGTGGATGGGTCAGACCTGTCCTGGGCTCCTGGTGTGGTTGCTACCTGCATAGGGTGACAAATCAGCATCCTGAGCAGTTTTCACTCATTTATCTTGTGCCCACTGTTCTCTCCTTTCCTAGCCTGACGCCAATAAGCCCAAGGAGGTGGATGGTGACGTTGACGACATTGACCTCTTTGGGAGCAGTGATGAGGAGAGTGCAGAAGCTGAAAGAATCCGGGAGGAGCGACTGCGTCAGTACGCAGACAAGAAGTCTAAGAAACCCGCTGTCATCGCCAAGTCCTCCATCCTGCTGGATGTAAAGCCTGTAAGATGCCTGCCTTCCACCCAACCCTGCCCCTCACCCTTCCTCTGGTCCAGGTCCCATCCCCACTCGTCCTCCGCCTGGCTGGGGAATACATCTCAGCCTGGTGATGGGTCAGGGAGACTTCCCGATCCCTTCCCCAATCTTCCCCCTCTGCTCTAACTATCAAGTGTGGGCCTGTCCTAGGCATCGATGCTAGGAGATGCTGAGATGTTTAGACTGGGGAACGGGTCTGAGTGTTGTTTTGCCAAGACACCCACCTGATCCTGTTGAACAGGGAGGAACTCCTGGGACTGCTGTCTGGTGAACTGGAAGGACAGTTGGCTCGCCCTTGATTGTGTGTCTGGATTTGGTCCACACGTGTGTAGAAGAATGAGGGGAGATTTGAAAGAGGAATTTAAAATTATGAGGGGTGTAGACAGTATAAATGTAGGTAGGTGAGATGCAAGCTAGAGGACATGGGTTAAGGGTGAAAGGGGAAAGGTTTTGGGGGAACTTCTTCACACAGAGGGTGGTGGGAATGTGGAATGAGCTGCCAGCTGAAGTGGTGAATGCGGGCTCAATTTGAACATTTAAGAGGAATTTGGATAGGTACATGGATGGGAGGGGTATGGACTGGGTGCAGGTCAGTGGGATTGGGCAGATTAATAGTTTGGCACGGACTAAAAGGGCCTGTTTTCTGCGCTGTAATGTTCTATAGTTCTGCGTGGCTTTAACCTCCCAACTGCAACCCCTTTGAAGAGTCACAGCAGCTGGAATGGATGGAATCTGCTCATTGTGGGCGACCTCTCTGGGTCCGATTCATCCTGTTAAAGTCAAGTCTTTCTGTCTTTTGAACGCTGACCTTGTGACCACTTCTACAGCTTACTCTGGCAGCTCAATCCATGTATGGACCACCCTCCAGGTTCTTCTTAAATCTCTCCCCTGTCACCATAAACCCATGACTGGGGTCAAATGGCTGTGAGCATTCACTACCCATGCCTCTTGCAATTTTGTAAACCCCTAAGGTCATTTCTCTGCTCCTTCGCTCTCATCAATAAAAAGCCCAACCAAACCAATGTCTCCCTCGAACTGTTGAAACACAAACGTCTGCTGTGACTGTAGTAAAGACGCACCAAAATGCTGGAGAAACCCCGCCGGGGTTCAGGCTGAGTCCCTCCAGCAGAATCTGAATCTGTTCGGAAGGGATCCAGCCCGAAACGTCGGCAATATCTCTTTATCTCCTATGGACATAGCAAGACCAACTGAATTCCTCCAGCGTTTGGCTGTGTTTTTTACTCCCGAGAACTGTTGGCCTGGTTCTGAGTCTGAGCTGCAGACTGCATAGACCATGGGACCACCAGTGTTCAGGTTTATTGTCACTTTGCACTTAGTACAGTGCAACGGTTCCTCTGAGCAGTCAAAGGGGTCAACTTTAACTTTCACACAACCGTATGAAGTAGAAGAACAAGACCACATCACAGAGTACATTGCTACAGTGAAAAGATCAATTTGTGCCTAGCACTTGTGGGGTTCATTCAGGAGCCTGATGGCTGCGGGGAAGGCCCTGTCTTTAGGCCTGTTGGTGGGCAACTTCACAGTCTTCAGCCTTCTCCCTGACGGGAGCAGGTGTGTCCCGATTGTGACAGGTCCTTTGACTGCCTTTCCAAGGCAGCAGGCAGTGGTGATGGAGTGAAGGGAAATTTGCTTGGGGCTCTGAGATGCAGCTTCCAGTCTTGAGCAGAGCAGCTCCTGTCCCACTCCATAATGTATCCAGCAAGCATGAATGGATCTCAGAATAAGGGGTAAGCCATTTCGGACTGAGATGAGAAACTGATGGAACTCCCTGCTGCAGAAAGTTGTAGATACCAGTCCGTTTGTCGAAAGAGAGTTGGATATGGCTGAAGGGAATCAAGGGGTCTGGAGAGAAAGCAGGAATAGGTACTGAGGTTGCATGGTTAACCTTGATGATATTGAATGGCGAAGGAATGAGGGGCTGAATGGCCTATTTTCTGTTTCTATGGTGCACCTGTAGAGGTGGTTTGGGGCGAGCTGAACTTCTTTGGTCTTTCTGGAACATTATACCACATTACAGTCCTTTCAGCCCTCAATATTGTGCTGGCCTGTATATTCCAGCCCAAAAATAAAGGGGGTTGTTGCGTTGTGTCAGCAGACTTGGTCCAGGGACGGGGGTTGGTTTGCCTGTAACATTTGCCTGTTCCCTGCAGTGGGATGATGAGACGGACATGAAGAAGCTGGAGGAGTGCGTGCGCACGGTGAAGATGGACGGCTTGGTGTGGGGCGCCTCCAAGCTCGTGTCGGTTGGTTATGGCATCAAGAAGCTCCAGATTCAGTGCGTGGTGGAAGACGACAAGGTCGGCACTGACCACCTGGAGGAGGAGATCACCAAATTTGAAGACTACGTGAGTGTCGAGATTCTCCTCTTGCTAACTCCTAGAACATTGAGCACTTTGGCTCTGTCCGCTGTAATAACATGGATCTCCCAGTGGCTACCCATTTCAATTCGCTGTCCCATTCCCATGCCAAATTGTCCATGATCTCATGTACTTCCAGACTGAGACCATCCACAAATTGGAGGAACAACACCTCACTCTACAGTCTGGACACCTTCCAACCAAAGGCATTAACATCAACATCTTCATTTTCTCTTCAGAACCCACACTGTCCCACCTATTATTCCCTGTCTCCTTTCCTCTAGTTCTCGCTTTCTTTTTCTTTCCTTTCTCCTCTGTCTCCTTTCACGGAGCCAAAATCAGTTCTCACTTTTCCTCTTATCATATCCAATTAACACCTTTTATCTTGGTCTGGGACCCACCCCCCCATTCTTCCCCCCCATTCTTCCCCCTTTGTCTTTCCAGTCTTTATTCAGGCATCTGCCTACCTTTTGCTTATACCTTGAAGAAGGGCTCAGGCTGGAAACATCGGTAATATATCTTTACTTGCTTATGGATGCTGTGCGACCGGCTAAGTTCCTCCAGCGTTTCTGTGAACTTTTATAAAATCACAGCGTCTGCAGACTGTCGTATTTCCCTCCTCATCTCTTGTGTGCCCGTTTCCTGTCTCCCGATCTCTGAAAAATATTTCTACCACCACTTTAAATACTTCCAAAGATCCTCTGAGGTAAAAATTCCAACAACTCACCACCCTTTTTGAGAAGTTTTCACGCACTTGTTTTAAATGTCTGGCCCCTTACCTTGAGACTTTGTCTCTTTAAATTTGGAGAGAAGCAGCATAGGTAACAGGCCCTTCTGGGCCACGAGCCCGCGCCGCCCAAATGCACCCATGTGCCTCATCAAGCTACTAGCCCTGCCCATCTGGAATGTGGGAGAATGTACAAACTCCTTGCAGGCAGTGCCAGATTCGAACCCAGGTCACTGGTGTCGACACCCCGCCTTGTCTCAATAAATCTGAAAACTGAGACTCTTGTGGGAACATTCTCAGCATCCACTCTGTCAAACCCCCCTTAATATCTTGTTTGCTTTAATAAGATCACTCCTCATTTTTAACCCCAAAAGAGACAGACCCTCTCATCTCAGGAATTAGCTGGGAATCTCTTTTTTACTGTATCCAATGCTGTCCTTTATTGGTGGTGGGGGGTTGGGGCACAAAACTGTGCCAAGTTGCTACCTTGTAAAATTGTAACCCACCCACATGATTTCTAAACTCCCGATCCTTTGCAATTAGCGTCACTACTCACCGCACCTGCCTGCCAAACTTTATGTTAGAACACTACAGCAAAAAAAAACATGCCCTTCGGGCCATCTAGACTATGCTAAACTATTCTGCCTTGTCCCACTGACCTGCACCTGGGCCATGCCCCTCTCATACATGTACCTGTCCAAATTATTCAAGAAGAATTTGTCGTAATTGAGCCCACTTCAGCTGGCAACTCGTTCCACACCCCCACCACCTTCTGTGTGAAGAAGTTTCCCCCTAAACCTTTTCCTTTTCACTTTGAACCCATGTCCTCGAACTTTTATTTCACCTACCCTCAGTGGAAAAAGCCTGCTTGCATTTACTCTATCTATATCCATCATGCTTTGTACTTACTCCATTAAATCTCCCCTCATTCTTCTATGCTCAGGGAATAAAGTCCTAACCTGCTTAACTTTTCCATGTAACTCAGTTCCTCAAGTCCCAGCAACATCCTATTAAATCTCCACTGCACACTTTCAATCTTATTGATATCTTTCCTGCAGTCAGGTGACCAAAACGATGATGAGTTTATTGTCATACACATTATACATATTTAAATTTAGACATACAGCACGATAACAGGCCATTTCGGCCCATGAGTCTGCGCCGCCCAATTTACACCCCATTGACCCACAACCTCCGCTATGTTTTGAACTGAGAGAGGAAACCAGAGCCCCCGGGGAAACCCATGCAGGCATGGAGAGAACGTACAAACAGACAGCGTGAGCCTCGAATCCTGGTCCTGTTCGCTGGCACTGTAGAGGCGTTGCGCTCACCACTGCGCCATCCGTGCTGCCCTAAGCACTGAAATTGTTACTTTCTGGAGCTGAATGGGGGTTTTTAAAAAAAGTATTCTTAATTTAATTAAAAAGAGACTAAGCTATATATAAAAAAACAGATAGACAAAATAAATATTATCTAAGTTTCTCCGGCATTGTGTTTTCACTTCAACCTCAGTGGGTGCAGACTATCGTGTTTTACATAGATCATTGGGGAGTATGGTTAGCACAACATTGTTACAGCACCAGCGACCGGGACCGGGATCTGTAAGGAGTTTGTACGTTCTTCCCGTGTCTATGTGGGTTTCCTCGGGGGGCTCTGGTTTCCTCCCACCCTTCAAAACCTACCGGGGGTTGTAGGTCAATTGGGTGTAATTGTGCAGCCCAGGCTCGTGGGCCAAAATGGCCTGATAACATATCTAAAAACTTTGAATGAATATTCCCAATTACCATTATGCAAACAGAAAGCGACTTTGTAATGGTGTTGGAGCAGTCCCTGATCAGTCTCACGTGCCCTCCAAAGTCAAATTCAAGAGATGTTTTGTAAATGAAGGAAGCACAGTGGGGTCGGGTGCAGAAGTGGTGTTGACATCAAGGATCAGCGAAAGGTGGGGGGAGATATAAGCCTGATGTTTGCTCCTATTTCTCCCGTTCAAGCTGGCAGAGCCTAGCCCACTACTCATCGAGGCCCACTGTTTCCTGAAATTACCATCTCGTCTGAGTGTCTCCATGTCACTCCGCCTTGGAATGGTGCTGGTCAAAATCCAAAGATCGTGACAAACTGTTCAAAAGCTGGTTATTGCCCTTAGACCCAGGTACCACGTAGACCCAAGTAATGAGTAGCTTTCCTCTGGGACTCAATGGGTTATGTGCAGTATCTGGTTGATCACCATGAGTGGCATGTTTATTGCCTTTAAACGAACTTGAATTAAATTCCACGGAAAGTAAAACATGAAAGTCTGCAGACACTGTGATTGAAGTAAAGACACAATGTTGGAGAAACTCAGCAGCGTATAAAGTTAGTCAAATGTAGACGTACAGCATGGTAACAGGCCCTTTCAGCCCATGACCCCTGTGCCACCCAATTGACCTACAGTGAATTTTGAAAGGTGGGAGGAAACCAGAGCCCCCCGAGGCAACCAACCCATGCAGTCACAGGGAGAACGTGCAAACTCCTTACAGACGGCACCTGATTTGAATCCCGGTCCCTATAGCTGACGCTGTAACAGCCTTGCTCTAACTGCTACGCCAACTGTGCCGTGTATAGCAGAGATGAAGATACATAACCAACATTTCAGCCTTGAGCAAAATGTCGGCAGGTGCCTGAACAAAATGGTGGGTGGGGAAGGGGTAGGGGGAGAAGCATAGTCCAAGGGCAGGAGGTAATAGGTGGATAAGAGAGGGAGGGCACAGCAGCAAACAGGGGAGGAGGGATGGCTCTGTGGGTGGAGAGGGAAGTGGGTGGAGAGCTGGAGGAAAGAAGACAAAGGGAATGGGGAGGGAGAATGAGGAGTGGTCTGGCAGAAACCGGAGAAGTCGATGTTGATGCCATCCAGTTGGAGTTAATCTCCAGATCATAGATTCAAACGTCTGGATTATTAATTCAGTCGGAGAGCCACTGTGAGATATGCCAATTCAGCTGCCCTTTGTGAGGTTCCCTCCACCTTCCTACCCTCTCTTGCGTTCGGTTGACTGACAACCAGGCTTTTTAACATTAACCTGTGTGTTCTCCTGTCGTTTCCAGGTGCAGAGTGTTGACGTTGCTGCCTTCAATAAAGTCTAAAGTCTGCTGCTTTGAGGAATAAAGGGATTCTGTGCAGAAATCAACCCTCTGTCTTCATCGGAGCATTTTGTTTTTATTTATTCTTGAGGAGCAGTGGTCAGTGGGTGCACTTTTTTTGGAATATTTTCCTTTTGGTTTTTATGGATTCATAAATTCACAAACAAAATACAATCTCTTCCAACACCCGTTTAACATCCAGAATCCGTACAATCTCTTTCAACACCCGTCTAACATCCAGAGTCCGTACAATCTCTTCCAACACCCGTCTAACATCCAGAGTCCGTACAATCTCTTCCAACACCCGTCTAACATCCAGAGTCCGTACAATCTCTTCCAACACCCGTCTAACATCCAGAATCCATACCTTCTCTTCCTATACCCGTTTAACATCCAGAGTCCGTACAATCTCTTCCAACACCCGTCTAACATCCAGAGTCCGTACAATCTCTTCCAACACCCGTCTAACATCCAGAGTCCGTACAATCTCTTCCAACACCCGTCTAACATCCAGAATCCGTACAATCTCTTCCAACACCCGTCTAACATCCAGAATCCATACCTTCTCTTCCTATACCCGTTTAACATCCAGAATCCGTACAATCTCTTCCTACACCCGTCTAACATCCAGAATCTGTACAATCTCTTCCAACACCCGTCTAACATCCAGAGTCCGTACAATCTCTTCCAACACCCGTCTAACATCCAGAATCCGTACAATCTCTTCCAACACCTGTCTAACATCCAGAATCCGTACCTTCTCTTCCTACACCCGTCTAACATCCAGAGTCCGTACAATCTCTTCCAACACCCATCTAACATCCAGAATCTGTCCAATCTCTTCCAACACCTGTCTAACATCCAGAATACATACAATCTCTTCCTACACCCGTCTAACATCCAGAATCCGTACCTTCTCTTCCTACACCCGTCTAACATCCAGAGTCCGTACAATCTCTTCCAACACCCGTCTAACGTCCAGAATCCGTACAATCGCTTTCAACACCCGTCTAACATCCAGAGTCCGTACAATCTCTTTCCACACCTGTATAACATCCAGAGTCCATTTTTATTCCTCCCTTTCCTCCCCCTCACCCCCTTGCTCCGATACAACTAAATATAAAGTTGTATAAATGATACAGATTCGAAAAACCCAAATATCGATGGGGTCAACAACCCCTACAGAAACCCAGGAAAAAGCCTAGGAGAGAGAAATAAATTATCCAAGGTAATTGGATAACCAAAGGTAAGGAATAAAAAGAAAAAAATGACTAATAAAGCACGTCGTCCACGTTACGTCCCACTTCCTGATCCCAATCATTTCCCTGTTTGGACGGATTGTTTCAGTACACTTGTTCTGAAGGGGGACAGTCATATCTCAGACCCATATTCTGCAGATAAGGTTGTCACACTCTAACGAATGTGTCATATTTTCTCCTTAAATTATACGTGATTTTCTCCAGAGGAATACAACTGCATTTCCATATTCCACTGTGTAATGTTTAGTTGAGAGTCGGACTTCCACGTTACCGCTAGACATTTCCTGACTACCACCACGGGGACCTTCACAAACTGAATTTAGTACCAGGACAGTTTAAAATACACGTCCATAATGTTACCCAGAAGATACAATTCCAGATCCTGTGGAAAATCCACCTTTGTAAATTTTTTCAGAATGTTCCCCAGGTCCTCCCTGAAGGATCTCCCCTTTCTACACAGCCAGGTTGAATGGATAGAGGTTCCAATCTCCACACCACACTTAAAGCACATTTTCGAGATTTCTAATTTAGATTTGTCGATTTTGAGGTACAGTTAATGCAAGAAATTCAGTGTATACACTCAGCACCATTGACATTGAGGGAAGGCCTGGTAAATCAAGAGGCAATGGTTAAATTTAAGGTTATGTGTCTCAAAATGCCGAATGCAGTGAGAAGGCTTCTCATGTTCATACAGATGTGTAAAGAGGGCAATCAATTTGCACTGTGTAAGGCAGTGGAGAGAGCACTGTCATGGGGTTCATTTAGGAGCCTGATGGCTGCGAAGAAGAAACTCTCTAAGCTGACCACTGCACTCTTGAGCCTTATCCCTGACAAAAGGAGGGAAAAGAGAGAGTGTCCTGGTTGTGACAGGTCCTTCCGCGTTCAGCTGCCTTTTACCAGGCGGTGAGAGGGTGGACAGAGTCTGGGGGTGGGGGGGGTAGTTTCCGTGATGTCCTGAGCTTCATTCACTGCCTCCTGTAGCTTCTGACCTCGAGGAGAGCAGCTCCCGTCCCTCGCGGTGAGATGTGCCCGGCAAGTCTACTCTTGATGGTACACTTGTAGAAGTTGTTGAAGGATATTGGGACATGCCAGACTTTCTAGACCTCGGGAAAAAGAAGAGATGTTGGTGATTCCTTGACCATCATGTCAATGTTCTTGTCCCAGGTCAGGTCACTGGAAGGACGTGAGGCCAGAACTTAGAACTTGAGATCAAGCTTCTCAATAGCTTTTGCACTGGAAGTTCTACTGTTCTGGAGATGTGAAGCAATTTGAAAAAGCTCTCGCTTCTGGATGACTCCCTAAACCTGTAAAACCTGTCCTGACGTGTCAGTGATTCAGTTGTGATGCAGTTTGGACCCAGAGGCTTGAAATTCAAGACTTGAAAGGGAGGGCTTGTTTAAGAATCGCAGCAGGACATAGCATGGTTTTAGAAAGGGAAGATCTCGTTTGACAAACTTGTTAGGATTCTTTGAGGATATAATGGGTGCGGTCGATAGAGGGGAACAGGTTGATGTCTATTTGGATTTCCAGAAAGTGTTTGATAAGGTGCTACACAAGAGACTTATCAGTAAGTTACAGGAAAGTGGAGTCCAGGGAAGTCTATTGGCCTGGATTGAAAATTGGTTTTCTGACAGGAGGCAGAGAGTCGGGATAAATGGGAGTTTTTCAGGTTGGCAGAGAGTGGTAAGTGGGGTGCCGCAGGGGTCAGTGTTAGGCCCACAACTGTTCATCATTTACATTGATGACTTGCAGGAGGGGACAAAATGTGGTGTCGCCAAGTTTGCGGATGACACCAAATTGAGTGGAAGAGCAAATTGTAATGAGGATGTGGAGAGTCTGCAGAGGGATAGAGTTAAGCTGGATGAGTGGGCAAAGGTCTGGCAGATGGAGTACAATGTTAGTAAGTGTGAGGTGATCCACTTTGGCAAGAAAAATAAGAGAGCTGAATATTATTTAAAGGGTGAAAAACTACAGCATGCTGTTGTGCAGAGGGGCTTGGGAGGGCTTGTGCATGAATCGCAAAAAGTTGGGTTGCAGGTGCAGCAGGTTATTAAGAAGGCAAATGGAATGTTGGCCTTCATCGCTGGAGGAATTGAATTCAGGAGTAGGGAGGTAATGTTGCAACTGTACAAGGTACTGGTGAGACCGCACCTGGAGTACTGTGTCCAGTTCTGGTCTCCATATTAGAGGAAGGATATACTGGCTTTGGAAACGGTCCAGAGGAGGTTTACTAGGTTGATCCCTGGGATGAAGGGGTTGACTTATGATGAAAGATTAAATCGTCTAGGATTGTATTTGCTCGAGTTCAGAAGAATGAGAGGAGATCTTATAGAAACATAGAGGATTATGAAGGGTATGGATAGGATAGATGTAGGAAGGTTTTTTGAGCTGGCCGGGGAAACTAAAACAGAATCTCAAGATTCGGGGGAGTCGATTTAGGACAGAGATGAGGAAAAATAGTTTTTCCCAGGGAGAAGTGAATATTTGGAATTCTCTAACCAGGGAAGTGGTTGAGGCTGCCTCATTAAACATATTTAAAATTCGGTTAGATAAATTTTTACATGATTGAGGAATTAGGGGATATGGGGAGATGGCAGATAGGTGGAGTTAGGTCATAAATTAGATCAGCCATGATCGTATTGAATGGCGGAGCAGGCTCGATGGGCCATTTTTGGCCTACGCCTGTTCCTACTTCCTATGTTCCTATGTTTACTGCCAGGGTGTGGTGAATGAGTTCACCCTGGTTTAACCCAGGGAATATAGAAAATCACACCACAGTGCAGACCCTTCAACCCACACTGCTGACCCATGTAAACCTATATACTGGGACCCATGCAAGATGGGAACGCCCTATCAAGTAGCAGACCCTCAAATCCTGAAAGTGTTCAATAAGCAAAATTCCTCCTCATTTCATGATGGAGAAAAGCACAAGATTAGTTGCATTTGGGCCTGGGTGGTGCCCGACGTTGGCCAGTGGCTTGTGTGTGGGTGGAGTGAACAGCAGCCTGTAAGTAAATGACTGGGGGTTCTGAGAGCATAGGGTTAGGGAGTACAGTTAGCCACACACTAATTCTGGGTAAGTGATGATTTGACATGGACAACTGGTGATCACCTTCAAAGGTTCCTTTTATTGTCACATAATACATTAAAAATGTAATATACATGATATACAGTAAAACCTCATTAGAATGTGGTAGTTGGGGTCCAAGATTTCATACCATGTTACAGTCGAGTGGCGGAACAGATGCATATATGTCAAACCCAAATATTACCAGTTTTCGAAGGATCCATGATCTATAATTAACAATTTCAATGAAAGAAAGCAAGCGTGTTCTTTTAATATTGGGATTCTGAATTTTCATCAACTTATTTGCAAAGTTTGTGGTCCACAGATCCCCACGCTATAACCGATTCTGCGGATTAATGAATCGCGTTCTAATGAGGTTTCAGCATATTTCAACTTCTGTCTGCTGTAAGGCAAAGAATCGCCGTGAGCATTGTCCGGCGCTGCTAACAATAGGAGAAAGAGAAGCAAAAGAGATTCCTTCAGAGGCGCTGAGTGTCCAAACCTCTGACGCAATCAGGAAGCCTTCAGCGCCCAAAACCCTTCAGGGGCCCTTCTTGCCTTCAGCACCTTCTCGAATACCGGCTCTGATCTGATACCTAGTTCCTGTGAGCCAGTTTCCAGCAGACCATGCGGGTCCCCCAGCTGCACGTTGCCAGCAGCCCACAGCCAGTGTGGATCCTTCAATCACAGGTCAGCTTCAGCCGCTGAGCCCCTCACTGGGCTGCCTCCGGGGGGAGGAGGGAGTTCTCTGGGTTATCTGGTAACCTGCGCTGATCTGCTACTACCCGGGAGTTCTGAACCCTTCGTGGTCCACTGCCCAGCACAGACAGGCAGGCCAACTTGGCTTGCACAATTGCTCGATTTGTTCTGGTCCTACCCAGAACAAGCCATGGCAGATGCTATTAACAACTCATTGTAAAGAACATCAGCCTCCCCCACAGATGCTGCTTCTTAACCCGCTGGGTTTCTCCAGCACAGAACCATGGTCTTGGGGGTCCCAGTTCCACCCTCTGAAGCTTCCCTTCCCAGCACAGAACCATTGGCTTGGGGGTCCAATTCCACCCTCTGAAGCTTCCCTTCCCAGCATTTGGCTTGAGGCTGCAGTGCCCAGCTTGAGGTGGGCGAGCACGAAGCACGAGACCACAGGTGCAGTAAACGCCCCTGTTTGGGACCACCCCCCCCCCCCCACCAGTCATCACCTCAATGAGGGGCAGGAGCTTTGGGGATATCTGCATCCCATGATACAGCCATGAGAGCTAGGTTTTGCTAGTGTTGTGTCCACCATCGCTCATCCTGGACTAACCACTGCATTGAGGACGATAATGAGTAAAGGAACAGAAGAAGGCCATTGCGTCTGCTCCGCAAGTCCACCCTGAGCTAAACCGCTCTCGTGTCTCGTTCCAAATTCTGCCCTTTTTCCCATATCTCTTGATACCCTAATTAGATACTTGCCAATCTCCTCCTTAAACTCCCCCAACGATCGGGCCTCCACAGCTGTACATGACAACGAATTCCACAAATCCTCCAAAATTTCTACATGTTGCAGCTGCGCAAAAATTCCAGCGAGTGCAGCCCCAGATGACTTGATGATCTCTCTTTAGAGGCCAACCCCCTCATCTCTGGAATCAACCTGGTGAACATCCTCTGCACTGCCTCAAGTCAGGAGACCAGAACTGCCCTCAATTCTCCAGATGTGGCCTCACCTTGAGTTTAAATTTTTAAAATTTGAATAAACAGCACAGTAACAGGTCCTTCCGGCCCACGAGCCCGTGCCGCCCAATTAACGTGCAATACGTTTTCAAGAGTGGGAGGAAACCGGAGCCCCCGGGGAAATCCCATGCAGACATGGGGAGAATGTACAAGCGCAGGGTTCGAACCCCGGTCCCGATTGCTAGTGCAGTAAAGATTTTACGCTAACTGTTTTGATTATAATGATTTCAAGAGAGAGACTGAGGAGGGATTTAACAGAAATGGGAGAATGATATCAGGCAGCATTAACATCGACCTCCCATTTCTGTTAAACCCTTCCCCGGGTCTCTCTCTTCCCTCCCCCCACCCCCATCCCTTGGTCTCCTTTCCTCCAGCTCTCCACCTCCTATCACTTCTTGCCCTTCTTTTTCTCTTCTACCCTCCTGCCTGTATCCACCTATCACCTCTTACCTGTTAGCCTGTGTTCCTCCCCCCCCGCCCCACCCCCCACCAGGCCTGAAACATCAGTTACCCTTATGGACGCTGCTTGACCTGCTGAGTTTCTCTAGAACATTTATGTCCCTGCATGTGCAGACTTTCTTGTTTAATCCCAGAGTCTCTACCTCTTAATAACATCTGCCAGTCTCAGTTCCAGAATGCTCTGTGGAACCCACAGCTGGGTCACTGGAGCTCTCATGGAGACGTGCATGGCGGAAACAGATCCTTCAGCTCATTGACTCTGTGCTGACTGCCAACCACCCATTTACACAAATCCGACATGAATCCTGTCTCCATCATCTCCCCCTGGTTCTTCATTCACTGCCTCGGTTCACAGTGGGCCAGTTAAACCGACTAATGTTAGGTCTGCTTTGTTCATGAATGAGTGAGTCAAACACCAGACTGAGTCGAAATCAAGGTTCTTTGTTCTTTATTGCCGGATTGTAACACTTGCAACTAACAGTGTTAGTTGGAGAAGGCGCATTCTGCCGTTATCAGCAAGTGGTGTTTTTTTTATACCTCAGGATACGTACTAAATAGAATAATACCTAGTGTCGCTGAGAATATTCTCCCAGAATCACAGTGCGGCTTTCGCGCTAACAGAGGAACCACTGACATGGTCTTTGCCCTCAGACAGCTCCAAGAAAAGTGTAGAGAACAAAACAAAGGACTCTACATCACCTTTGTTGACCTCACCAAAGCCTTCGACACCGTGAGCAGGAAAGGGCTTTGGCAAATACTAGAGCGCATCGGATGTCCCCCAAAGTTCCTCAACATGATTATCCAACTGCACGAAAACCAACAAGGTCGGGTCAGATACAGCAATGAGCTCTCTGAACCCTTCTCCATTAACAATGGCGTGAAGCAAGGCTGTGTTCTCGCACCAACCCTCTTTTCAATCTTCTTCAGCATGATGCTGAACCAAGCCATGAAAGACCCCAACAATGAAGACGCTGTTTACATCCGGTACCGCACGGATGGCAGTCTCTTCAATCTGAGGCGCCTGCAAGCTCACACCAAGACACAAGAGAAACTTGTCCGTGAACTACTCTTTGCAGATGATGCCGCTTTAGTTGCCCATTCAGAGCCAGCTCTTCAGCGCTTGACGTCCTGCTTTGCGGAAACTGCCAAAATGTTTGGCCTGGAAGTCAGCCTGAAGAAAACTGAGGTCCTCCATCAGCCAGCTCCCCACCATGACTACCAGCCCCCCCACATCTCCATCGGGCACACAAAACTCAAAACGGTCAACCAGTTTACCTATCTCGGCTGCACCATTTCATCAGATGCAAGGATCGACAATGAGATAGACAACAGACTCGCCAAGGCAAATAGCGCCTTTGGAAGACTACACAAAAGAGTCTGGAAAAACAACCAACTGAAAAACCTCACAAAGATAAGCGTATACAGAGCCGTTGTCATACCCACACTCCTGTTCGGCTCCGAATCATGGGTCCTCTACCGGCACCACCTACGGCTCCTAGAACGCTTCCACCAGCGTTGTCTCCGCTCCATCCTCAACATCCATTGGAGCGCTCACACCCCTAACGTCGAGGTACTCGAGATGGCAGAGGTCGACAGCATCGAGTCCACGCTGCTGAAGATCCAGCTGAGCTGGATGGGTCACGTCTCCAGAATGGAGGACCATCGCCTTCCCAAGATCGTATTATATGGCGAGCTCTCCACTGGCCACCGTGACAGAGGTGCACCAAAGAAAAGGTACAAGGACTGCCTAAAGAAATCTCTTGGTGCCTGCCACATTGACCACCGCCAGTGGGCTGATAACGCCTCAAACCGTGCATCTTGGCGCCTCACAGTTTGGCGGGCAGCAGCCTCCTTTGAAGAAGACCGCAGAGCCCACCTCACTGACAAAAGGCAAAGGAGGAAAAACCCAACACCCAACCCCAACCAACCAATTTTCCCTTGCAACCGCTGCAATCATGTCTGCCTGTCCCGCATCGGACTGGTCAGCCACAAACGAGCCTGCAGCTGACGTGGACTTTTTACCCCCTCCATAAATCTTCGTCCGCGAAGCCAAGCCAAAGAAAGAAAGGATACGTACTTAGTAAATTATCATACCATGACATTGTCCAATGAATAAACTGTTGCTGTCCCTCTCTGCTAGCCTCCTGCACATCAATTTGTCATCCCCACTCTTATCTTGAGAGTACAAGGTCACAACTGCATCTTGTTACGGCCCAGCACTGGGTGACTCCCTCTACATTCCCAGCTCATGATGTTTTTACCTAACACTAACCAGCATATAATTGGGGTGTGAGAGGAAACCAGAACCCCCAGGGGAACCCACACAGTCAAAGGATGGAAAGTGTGCTGACCGGCTGCATCACGGTCTGGTATGGGGGACACCAATGTCCCCAAGTCTGGTATGGGGGGCACCAATGTCCCCAAGTATAAAGTCCTGCAAAAGGTAGTGGACGCAGCTCAGGACATCACAGGTATAAACCCTCCCCACTATCGAGAACATCTACAGGGGACGCTGCCGTCAGAGAGCAACAGCGATCATCAAGGATCCACATCACCCAGCACATGCTCTGTTCTCACTGCTGCCATCAGGAAAGAGGTACAGGGGCCACAAGACTATCACCAGCAGGTTCAGGAACAGCTGCTCCCCCTCCACCATCAGACTCCTCAATGACAAACTCAATCAGGGATCCATTTAAGAAATTTTCTGCTTTATTTTTCCCTCTGTGTTGCAGTTTGTTTACATTTCTTTATTTGTTTACACGGACATTGAGTACAGTTTTTTGCACTGCCAATAAGTGGTAATTCTGCCTCGCCCTCAGGAAAAAGAATCTCATGTGATATCGTGTACGTCATTCCCATTCTGACAATAAATCTGAGAACATGAAAATTCCAGGCAGTGCTGGAGGTGGGGAGTCACGGGCTGAGAGGCAGTAGTTCTGCCAGCTCCGTTGTTTAGCAGGCCTGTCTGTACACTGTCAAGGTCATTACCACATCCTTCCAGTTGTCAGTGACCAGAGAGATTAGTCTATGTGTACACGTCCACCAGGAGAGGTTCAGTTCTGAATTCTGCCCATCCATAACACATTCTACAGCAATATGTGATCTTCCAATGGCCACCCATTTTAATTTCCCATCCCATTCCCTTGCCGACATGTTTGTCCATGGCCTCGTGCACATTTGAGGAACAACCCCTCATCATCCATCTGGATACCCTCCAATCGGATGGCATTAACATTGACTTCTCTCACTTTCATTAGAGCCCCCCCACCGTCGCCTTCCCCAACTCTGTCTCTCTCCTTTTTCCCTCTGTCTCCTTTCTCACAGACAGCATTAATTCTCTGCTCTTCCCTTATCATACCCAATAAACAAGATTCCTCCCCCAGCCAGCATCGTCTCTATTCTCAGATTTCCTGTTTTCTGCTTATTCCTTGAGGAATAACGGGGGGCAATGCACATTGAAGTAAAAGCCTCGTTTTCCTTGCACCTCGAGTATCATATGTTTTATGTAGTTGGTGGGAGAGAAGTATGGAAGACTAGTGGAGGGGCCGCAGGGATCTGTCCTGGAACCCCTGCTCTTTGTGATTTTTATAAATGACCGAGATGAAGAGGCGGAAGGATGGGTCAGTAAGTTTGTTGATGACACAAAGGTTGGAGGAGTTGTGGATGGAGCTGAAGGTTGTCGAAGGCTACAAGAGGATATAGACAGGATGCAGAGATGGGCAGAAAAGTGGCAGATGGAGTTCAATCCAGATAAATGTCAGGTGATTCATTTTGGAAGGACAAACCAGAAGCCTGAGTACAGAGTTAATGGTTGGTTACTTAAGAGTTTGGATGGACAGAGGGACCTTGGGCTGCAAATCCATACATCCCTCAAGGTCACCACACAGGTAGATAGGATAGTTAAGATGGCTGTGGGATGCTGGTCTTCATTAATAGGGGATTGAATTCAGGAGTAGAGAGGTCATGTTGCAACTCTACAAATCTCTGGTGAGACCACACTTAGAGTATTGTGTTCGGTTCTGGTCATCTCATTACAGAAGGGATGTGGAGAGGGTGCAGAGGAGATTTACCAGGATGTTACCTGGATTGGGAAACAAGTTTTACGAGGCAAGTTTAGCAGAGCTGGGACTTTTCTCTTTGGAGCATAGAAGAATGAGAGAAGACTTAATATTAGTACTTTTTAAGGAATATATTGGTTGGTACAATGTCGAGCTGAAGGGCCTGTACTGTGCTGTAATGTTAAGAAACCAAACCTTGACTGCTTCACAGAGAAGGGGGCATAAACTTTGAGCAGACTCCAAGGGGGCCACAAGGTTGAAAATGGCTGGCTCGATCATTCAGCTGGGTTGATGACACTGTTTTCTATCGCCTGTAAGAAATCCTCCAGGCCAGTTGGAACTCATCGTCCTGAATCATCGGGGGCAGGGGTAGGAGTCGCACAGTGCAGAACAGGCCGATCAGCCCAACTTCTCCATGCTGGTCAAGCTGGCATTCTGGGCTTGTCTTGATGACCTACATCTGGCCCGTCGCCCTTATCAACTTGTTCCTTCCATGTATCTGTTCAAAAGTCTTGTAATTGTGCCTGCTTCTACAGCTCAGACCACCCTCTGAGAAACAGCACCCCCCCCCCCTCAGGTCCCTCTGAACTCTTTCACCTCAAACCCATGCCCTCTAGTTTGAGAATTGCCTACTGTGGGGAAAGGACTGAACATCCACTTTATCCATGATTTTATAAACCTCCGTAAGATTATCACTCCACCTCCCTTCCCTCCAGGGAATAAAGATCAAGCCTGTCCAACCTCTCCAAAAAACGCAATCCCTCCGGACCCAGTCACATCCTAGTGAATCTTGTCTGCATTCTTAGTGACGTTATTTCTACAGCTGAACGACGAGATCTGCACGCAGTTCTCCAACTGAATCATGGCACCAACTTTTGTACTCAGTTCGCCGTCCAATGAAGGCCATTGTGTCAAACACCATCCTCACCACCTTAAATTTAAATGTAGACACACAGCACGGTAACAGGCCATTCAGCCCATGAGTCCATTCTGCCCAATTAACCTACACCCTGGTACGTTTTTGAAGGGTGGGAGGAAACCCACGTAGATGCAGGGAGAACATACAAGCTCCGTTATAGATTTGAACCCTGGTCGCTGGTGCTTTAACAGTGTTGCCTGTGTCCACCTGAGTTACCATTTTCAGGGAACTAGGCACCTGTTCCCCGACGTCTCTTTCCTGCAACACCCCAGGGCTCTGACATTCACTGTGGAAGTCCTGCCCTAGTTTGACTTTCCAAAGTCCAATACTTCACAACTCTACCACACCTCGTCCCGCCTTCCCAAATGGTCCAGACCCTGCTGTAAACTTCCTCACTGTCCTCCACACCAACAATCTAAAAGGCCGCGGGGAGCAGAGACCCTGCAGGGTCCAGCCGCCCAGTCTGAATGCCATCAACTCCATGCAGGCTTTGAACGGCCTGTTAAAGGAGCCGACATTGTTTCTATTTAAAATCCTGCGACCGCGGGGTCTGCACCCAAGACAGCGGTGACTGCGATCGCGAGCAGCCACGAGGGCTGGTGTATGGTACCAGAAAACAGACCACATACCACACCCCCCCACCTGCCCAGTTTGAGAAAGAGAAGCAGAGGAGGTGACCCACAGGACGGTGACTACGGCAGTGGATCAGTGAGGGGTTCTGCCACTGAGCCCAGGCGGAGGGCTGTTGGCAACTCGAGGTGAGGAACCTAAGCAGGCTGAGGACAAGGGACTCGCACCAGGCTGCGGATGGGCTGGAGACAGACCCAAGACAGGCTGAGGGGGCACCAGGTATCGGAACCAGGATGTGTGAGGACACTGAAGGTTACCTAATTGTGTCGGAGGTTTGGATCTGGAGCTCGGGTTGCCGTCCGTTTGGACGGACTCCGTGAGGCTGCGGCAGCACTGGAGAAAAATCCATGGACACTCGGTGACTGTGGTGGGGTGACTGTGGTGGGGTGGGGGGGGGGGCGGTTCTCTCTTTTGCTTCTCTTTCTCTCAGTAAGAGACATCTGCTAGTGGCAAATCTGCCTTATAGCAGACAGAAGGAAATTTTGTGTAATATTGCAGTTTTTTATTACATTGTAGCGACTCACCACAAGGCAGGCAAACCGGCCCCGCTTGTAAGCCACGCAGCGGGGCAGCCAGCCAAAATGGCGCCGTCGGGGGTTTCCCTTCCTTACAGCTCGGGGCTCAGAAACCCGTGCTTGGGGACCAAGTGACCCTCGGGTGACATCAGTGCCCTCCAGCGTGGTTCTCAGCCATGTCCGGGCTGGGAATATAAGTGCAGCCCAGTAGCCTGCAATAAACTAGTCTGCTCACTGAGCTCAACCTGTCTGGTTGCGTGTGTTATTGCAAGAGCAGTGTAGCCACTGCTACAATTGGTGACCCCGACTGGTTCAAAAGTCTTTGAACCCATCATGAGTGAGCCTGGGATCAGCGCTATAGCCATGAAACTGCCTGAATTCTGGGTTCAGGAGCCAGAGAACTGGTTCGGCCACGTGGAGGCCCAGTTTCACCTCCGCCAAATTTTGTCCGACACGACCAAATTCTACCATCTGGTCGCTGCCCTGGACCAGGCCACTGCCAGACACATGCTGCAACTTGTTCAGCACCCACCCGCCGAAGACAAGTACGAGACCATCGAGCGAGTGCTTACCGGGTCCCTCGGACAATCCAGACACCAGTGTGCCGCTTGGGTGCTGCACCTCAACGCCCTGGAGGTCAGGTCCCCGATGGAGTGATGGACGAGCACACCAACTGCCCACTTTTCGAGCACATCTTCCTCGAACATATGCCCGGGGACATCCGCCCGCTGCTGGTTTAGGAGAGCTTCACTGACCCGAAGAAGTTCACCCAGAAGGCCCAAGAGCTTTGGCTAACACAATTCTCGGAAGGCTCAGCGGTCCAGCAGGTCACGAGGCACGGGCATGGGCACGACCACGCCAAGCCCACCCCTAGCGCAATGGTAGAGCACCCAGCCCCTGCAGGGGCCCCCAAGAGCATAACCAAGACCACAGCATCCGCTTCAGGCCTTCTGCTTCTGAGGAGCCAAGGCTCGGAAGTGTTGTCAACCCTGCTCGTTCCAGGGAAACGACCAGGCTGGCCGCTGTTAATGGCTGCAGCGGCTGGCCAAGGACACAGCCTTCTCTACCTGCGGGACTCAGTCAGCGGCCAGCAGTTCCTTGTTGACACTGGAGCCCAGATCAGCATCATACTGCCCATGGCCATCGAATCCAGGAACCAACCTCTTCCGTGCGGCAATCCGGACGTATGGAGATAGAACAGTCCACTTCCAGATCGGCCAACAGAATTTCACGTGGAGGTTCACCGTCTCGTCCCTCCTGACTGCCATCCTGGGTGCAGACTTCCTCCTCAAACACGGGCTTCTGGTGGACATCCAAGGTAGGCGCTAGGTGGACGCCCGTACCTTCCAGGCCATTCGCCACGACGCCTCCTGCTCAGAGCAACCACAGATGGCCACGATCAGCAAGCCCAGAGATGAGTTCCAGCAGATCCTGGATGAGTTTCTGACACTCCTCAAGCCACAGTTCTCTGACTAAAGAGAATAATAAGGAAATTCTTATGGAAAGTGGGGGAAACCGAAAATAGCGCTAGATAAATTAACAGAATAAATTAACAAGGTGGTTTGCAGCTACCAAACTTTTAAAATTATTATAGAGCAGCACAATTAAAGTATTTATCAGATTTTTATCAGACAAGAGAAAAACCAGATTGGACCAAGATAGAACTAGATAAAATAGGAACTAGATAAAATAAGTGGGATGAAAAACTGATACGATATAAAAGCTCACCAGTACTGCATCATTTACTCAATATATGGATGAAGATTCACTTAGAAAGGAAAAAAACAAATTACCAACTACCAAAATTATTATCGATGCAAAATCCGATAACCTTTCCTTTAGAGAATGGGAGAGAAAAGGAATTAAAAGAATAGAAAATTGTTTTTTGGGAAATAATTTATTTTCATTTAAACAAATGAAGTACAAATATGGAATAAGTCACGGTACAATGTTTGCATACCATCAACTGAAAACCTACTTAAAGGACAAATTGGGAAACAGACTGAGATTACCAGAAGGAAGCAGCTTTGAATATGTGATTACAGACACAGTGATAATTAAAAGATTTATAATGAACAAGTACATCAAGCTGCAAGAGAAGGAAAATGATGAAATAAGCTATAAACCCAAACAAAAGTGGAAAAAGGATTTAAACATAAAGATAAAAAAGGAAACATGGGAAAAGCTATGTCTTGGAACTATGAGAAATATAATAAACACGAGGTTACGCATGATACAATATAATTGGTTACACAGGTTATATATCACGCCCCAAAAGTTAAATAAATGAGATCCAACATTATCAGATAGATGTTTTCGCTGTAAGAAGGAAACGGGAACAACAGTACATGCCACTGGGGCATGTGAGAAAATGAAAAAGTTTTGGGAAGATCTAAATCAGGTATTAAATAAAATCACACAAAGCAACATCCCAAAAAATCCAGAGATCTTTCTTCTCAGTAACATAAGAAATAAAGAATTAGGTCTCAAACTGGATGAAGCACAAAAAAGATTTATTATGATAGCAAAAAAATGTATAATGTCAACCTGGAAATCGGAAGAGCGCCTGAGAGTACAGCAGTGGTACATGGAAATGAATAAATGTTTTCCATTGGAAAAAATAACATATAATTTAAAAAATAAAGTCACATTATTTGAACAAATTTGGGAACCGTACATGGAACAGAACAGAGAGGGCCTACCACGGACTTCCATCATCTAAAATGATAGAATGAGAAGAAGACGAAATGAACTGACCCAGTGTGTAAAAGTAGATGACACAATTTTCTTGTTTATTTTCATTGTGCGATGACATTGTTTAATGGGTTTATTGTGTTGTATATGTTGAACGTTTAGTGGGTGGGGAGGGGGGTGGGAAGGAGGGAGGGAAGGGAGGGGGGGAAAAAGGGAAAAAATGACGCTGTGAATATTCAAGAGGGAAATGTTTGTGTGTATTTTGATTGATATGGTTCATAGTGTGAAAAATAAATCTTTTTTAAAAAAGCCAAAGTTCTCTGCTGCCTTGCCGTGCCACGGGGTGTTCCACCACATCCCCACCCTGGGCCCGCCAGTTAACGCCAACGCACGTCGGCTCCTGCCTGACAAGCTCCAGGTAGCGAAGGAAGAGTTTTCGCACCTGCTGGAGCTGGGGATCATTCGGCGGTCTGACAGCCCATGGGCCTCACCACTCCACCTGGTCCCGAAAGCCTCCGGCGGCTGGCGTCCCTGTGGAGACTATCGACAGCTCAAAGAGACAACCGTTCCTGACCATTACCCCATCCCTCACATTCAGGACTTTACGGCCAACCTGCATGGCGCGAGGGTCTTCTCCAAGGTTGACCTGGTGAGCGGATATCACCAGATCCCGGTGCACCCTGAGGACATACGCAAGACGGCCATCATCACCCCCTTTGGCCTGTTCAAATTCCTGTGCATGCCGTTCGGGCTCAAGACGCTGCTCAGACCTTCTAGCGCCTCATGGACTCTGTGGGCAGGGACTTGGATTTTGTCTTTATTTATTTGAACAACATCCTTGTCGACAGCAAGGAATGGGTGCAATACAAGGCCCACCTACGTGCCCTTTTCTTCCGGCTGGCCGACTTTGGCCTTACCATCAACCCGACCAAGTGCCAGTTAGGGAAAGAGTCCATGCATTTCCTGGGCCATAACGTCATGGCCAAAGGAGCCACGCCCACCACTGTGAAGGTTGCTGCCATCAGGGAGTTCCCATGCCTGAACAGCCTCAAGGAGCTCTTCGCGAGTATGGTCAACTTTTACAACCGCTTCATCATGGGAGCTGCACGCATCATGCAGCCGCTGTTCGCCCTCATAGCGGCCAAGCACAAGATGCTCAATTGGAACCCAGAAGCCTGCACCGCATTCGAGGCCACCAAGGATGCCCTCGCAAAGGCCGCCACGCTCGCCCACCCGCACACCGACCTACATATGGCACTCTCTGTCGATGCCTCTACCACAGCCGTCAGTGCCATCCTGGAGCAGCAGGTGAATGGGCATTGGAAGCCACTGGCATTCTTCAGTCACTTGCTCCGCCCGTCAGAACCCAAGTATAGTGCCTTCGACCACAAGTTACTGGCAGTGCAGCATTTCCGCTATTTTTTGGAGGGGAGGACATTTACCATCTTCATCGACCACAAATCCCTCACCCAGGTGCTTCGACCAGCTCGCCCGGGACCAGGAAGCTGACAAGAGCCTTCAAGACCGCCATCACTGGCCTGCGGTTCCAAGACCTCCCGAGTCCGAGCAGCGAAGGCAACATTCTGTGCGATATCTCCTTGAGCACCCCGCGGCCAGTGGTTCCGCAGCAGTGGCGCAGGCAGGTCTTCCGTCACATCCACGACCTTTCACATCCATCCATCAGGTTCACAGTCCAGATGGTGGCAAAACAGTTCATATGGCATGGGCTGCAGAAGCAGATCACTGGCTAGGCCAGACATCCAAGGTGCACAGGCACACCAGGGCGCCCATATAGGAGTTCGAGAACGTCCGGGAACAGTTCAGCCGCATTCACGTGGACATCGTCGGGCCCTTACCCATTTCCCAGGGCAACCGTTACCTGTTTACGGTGGTGGACTGCACTACTCGCTGGCCTGAGGCGATCCCGATGCCAGACGCCTCAACCGACTCCTGCTCCCGAGCTCTGTTGCATGGTTGGGTCGCCCGGTTCGGCATCCCAGCTCACCCCACCAGCGATCGGGGTGTCCAGTTCACATCTGCGCTCTGGGCACAGCTCACCAACAGGTTGGGAGATACAGTTACACCGCACCACGGTCTACCACCCACAGGCCAATGGACTGGTCGAACATCTGCACCGCCATTTTAAGTCAACGCTCATGGCCCACCTCACCAGTCCCAACTGGACAGACGAACTGCCTTGGGTGCTCCTGGGCATTCGCTCCACTCTCAAGGAAGATATGCAGGCATCATCAGCTGATCTGGTCTACGGTGCGCCGCTGGCACTACCTGGTGAGTTCGTTAACGCACCTCAAAATCCCCAGCGACCACTGCATGAACTACTTCCTCACCTCAGGGCATGCTTGGATCCCTTTGAACCCCCACCACCGCCCAGGCATGGCACCCGCCCGACTCATGTTCCTGGCGAGCTGCTTTCCACGGAGTTCGTTTTCGTTCGGCGGGGCCCGACCGTGGCACCTCTGCAGCAACCGTACAAGGGGCCGTACAGGGTTATACAGCGTTCTGGCTCAACTTTCACGCTGGACTTGGGCGGCAGGTGTGAGCTGTTTACCATGGACAAGCTGAAGCCAGTGCACCTCGATCCCACCGAGCCTGTGGTCATTGCCCAGCCCAAGAAGTGAGGCTGCCCAGCAAAAAATGACATTGGTGCTGGTTCTGGGGGGGGGGGGGGGGGGCTGTGTGGCATCTCACCACAAGGCTGGCGAACCAGCCCCGCTTGTAAGCCACATGGCGAGGCAGCCAGCCAAAATGGCACCATCGGGGGATTCCCCTCCTTCCAGCTTGGGGCTCAGAAACCCACGCTTGGGAACCAGGTGACGCCCAGGTGATGTCCTCAGCCAGGTCCGGGCTGGGAGTATAAGTGCAGTCCAGCAGCCTGCAATAAACTAGTCTGCTCACTGAGCTCAACCCGTCTGGTTGCGTGTGTTATTGCAGGAGCAGGTGTAGCCGCCGCTACTACATGACAATAAATTGAATCTTACGTAGGAGAGAAGTACGGAAGAAACCAAAACGAAGAAGTTCCCCCTAATCTTTTCCCCTTTTACCCTAAAGCCATGTCCTCTCGTATTTATCTCTCCTAATCTCAGTAAAGAGCCTCCTCGCATTTACTCTGTCGACCCCCCCATCATTTTAAATAACTCTATCAAGTCTCCCCTCGTTCTTCTCCACTCTAGGGAACAAAGTCCTAACCTGTTTAACCTTTCCCTGTAACTCAGTTTCTGAAGTCCGGGCAACATCCTAGTAAATCTTCTCTGCGCTCTTTCCATTTCATTGATATCCTTCCTGTAGCTCGGCGACCAGAACTGCACACAATGTGGCAGGTTTGTGAGACACCATGTTTTCACGCACACAGCCGTGGTGACACCTTCCAATCAGTCACTGTCTCTCCAAATGCTGGCAGATCCTATCCCTCCTGATAACTTGCCCACGACTGTACGACTGATGTCAGTCTCCCCTGCCTGTAGCCGCCTCTAAAATGACAATAAAACATTCATTCCCTCTGCAGTCTTTCAGAACTTTTACCTGAAGCAAATATCTTAAGAGCCTCTGCAATTTCTTCCCTAGTTCACCACAAGGTCTGAGAATGAACGTGATCAGGCCCTGGGGATTTGTTCACTCCAAGGCCACCGACACCTCCTCCCTGGAGCTACGTACATGGTCCAGGACATCACAACTCATTTGCTTCCATTCCTGAACTTCTGTGATCCTCTCCGCAGTAATGTCTGATGAGAAATATTGTAGCACATTCTGGTAAACCTCTGTACCCTTTCCCAAGCCTCCACGCCCTTCCTGTAATGGGGCAACCAGCATTGTCCACAATTGGATTCGAGTATAGGTAGCACGGAGAACAGTTTTTTACTGTATCTTAGTACAGGTAACATGAAATAATTCAGTGATTTATGGACACTTGTACCGCGATACAATGAAACAGTTTTCTTTCATGTGCCATCCAGGTAATTCCGTTTGTTCCTGAGGATATATACACACACACATACACATGCAGACACACATATACACATGCAGACACACACACACTCATGCAGACATTCACGCACATTGTCACAGAAACACATAGACACACCCACAGCTTTATGCACACACACACACACACACACACACACACACACACACACACACACACACACACACATGCACACATTAAGACATGCAATCCAATGCAAGCACACACACACACATGCACCCTGAGATATCCACATACTCTCAGACAGACATGTACATGTGTGTGTGTATTATATGTATATAACACACACACACACACACACACATGCACACATTAAGACATGCAATCCAATGCATGCACACACACACACATGCACCCTGAGATATCCACATACTCTCACACAGACATGTACATGTGTGTGTATTATATGTATATAACACACACACACACACACACACACACACACACACACACACACACACACACACACACGCACACATTAAGACATGCAATCCAATGCATGCACACACACACACATGCACCCTGAGATATCCACATACTCTCACACAGACATGTATATGTGTGTGTATTATATGTATATAACACACACACACACACACACACACACACACACATGAGGACTCACAGTCAGTCCATAACTGGGCAGGAAGACCTTGATGGTGAAATTTTGAGATCATTGCTCTCATTTGGCTATTTCCATTCATGTCCTTTCACCTGCTTTAAACCCCCCCCCCACCCATTCCTCCCCATCCCCACCCCTGCACATAACAGGCATTCGGGAGAAATAATGACAGAGAACGCAGGAAACACTCAGCAGGCCAGACAGCATCTGCAGAGAGAGAACCTGTGAATTCTTCACTCTGAGATCTGTCGGAACAGAGAAATAAAACCACTAGGAGCCGAGCGGCGTCTATTCCTCCCTCCACCATCATGGCCTGACCCACTGAGCATTTCTGGAATTTTCTGTTTATATTTTAGATTCCTGCCACCTTCCCGCCCTCCCATCACACCCCCACCCCCGCCAGAAATCGCCCTGCAGGGCCAGAAGATTGAATGCAGGAAATGGGATGGCAATGGGTATCGCAGCCTTGGGATTGCCAAGGTCATTGGCAAGATGCAGTGCTCCCTCGACTGCACCAGTTTCCATTAATACCCCTCCCCCCCCTCACCACTGGCCATCTTCGTCCCCCTGTCTCCTTTCCTCCCTCTCTCTCTCTCGTTTTCCCTCTCTTTCACAAAAATAATTCTCATTTTTCCTCCAATCATATCCAATTAACCCCTTCTGTTTGATGGTCTGGACTCCTCCTCCTCCTCCCATTCTTTTCCCTTTTTCTCTCAGTCTTTATTGAGACACCTGCCTGCTTTTTGCTTACAACCCCTGGATTCCGGAACCTATGGGGGATTGGTAGATGCCTGATAAGTGTATTTTCTGGTTGCTTGAGACTTGCCGAACTAATGCACCTCCATTAAAAATAAACAGTTTAAAAGACAAAAATCCTACACCGTACAAACTTCACTAGCATGAATATATAAACCTTGAAGCATTCTACTTTATTTTTAGTTACATTCTTTGAAAACATTTAATTGTCGCTGCATCTGTAGGTTCCTCCCCCTCCACGGAGCTGCCCGAAAGACGAGCAATAACATTATAGATAATTAAACCCCCCCCCCCTTCCCAAGTTTACAGATAAAGCCTTTGACCGGGGTAATGCTTATGAAGCAGGGATAAGGAGACACCTTCATACAATCTCCCCAACAGCGAGCGGCATCAACCAGCTCTTTATCCAGGGCGACGCCATTGCTATTTCATAGAACTTTATTCAAACAGCTGCTACGAGCAAAGCATGACCGAGGCCCTCCGCGAGCTGAATATTTCCTCCCATCCTCACCAAAGGTTAATGTGTTACTTCAGAAATTATTCACTTCATTTTGTTGAATGTTTTTGGACCAATTTTTCAGGCTAAAAAAAGGTTGGTGGGGGGGGTCGACTTTAACACGGGTCAAACATTTGACCATAGCATCGTTCAAGGCGGCTAGATTTTGGATGGATGAGACTGGGTGGTGTCTGCGCTCATGGCTTCAGGAGTTCGGCTGGGCAGGCAGCTGGAGTGAGGGTCCGTAGTCAGGATGTTGGGAGCTCGGATGGGTGGGCGGCCGGGGCGAAAGTCCACAGTCAGGGTGTCGGGAGCTCCGGTGCTGTAAATGGGGGGTCGAGTTTTACACAGTATCAACGATTATATGTGTGTATATGCTAGATTTTTTTAACCTATAATTTTATTCTTATTTATTTTAATTTTTAAATTTCCTTGATTTTTTTTAAACTGGCTGCTTGAATTCCAAATACCAGGGATTTTACTGTACTTCGAGGAAGGGCTCAGGCCCAAGACGTTGGTGATATATCTTTACCTCCTCTGGATGCTACGAGACCGGCTGAGTTCCTCCAGCATTTCTGTGTGTGTTTCCTGATAAGTAAAAGTCCAAACGGCCTGCAGAGGGCACAGGGGACGGTGTGTGCAGAAGTTTTGGCTGCCAAGTTCTTTGCGTCAGGAGTGAGAGGAAGTGACTGCAGGGAGCTTGCAGGCAGAACAGAAATGTTTGGCGGTTGCAGAGCGCATCCTCTGCTCACTGACCTCTACCAATTCACCATGGCTTATGGGTACTGGAAGTGTGGCAGAGAGCAGGACGAGGCGGTCTTCGAGCTGTTCTTCAGGAAGAACCCCCTGGGGGGAGAGTTCACTGTCTTCGCAGGGCTGCAGGATTGCCTGAGCTTCCTCTCGACCTTCTGCTTCTCCCAGGAAGGTCAGTCTCCCAGAATGGGGGAGGGAGAGTTCACAACAGGGTCAGAATCAGAATTTATTGTCGTGAGTAAGTCACAAAATTTGTTGTTTAGTCACAGTTACACTACAACACTCAGTACATTTTGGAGGGTGGGAGTAACTGGAGCCTCTGGGGAAAATCCATGCAGACACGGGGAGAACGTACAAACTCCTTATAGACAGAGCAGGATTAGAACCCTGGTCCCGATCACTGGCAGTGTAAAGGCGTTGCGCTAACCACTAGGCCCAACTGTGCCATTTTGTGGCAGAATCACAGTGCAAACGTTCATATAAACCATTGTACAACAATAAACAATAATATGCATTAAAAAAGGAGTGTCTTTGGTTCATTGATCATTCCGGAATCCAATGGCAGCGGGGGGGAAGCTGTCCTTGTGCCACGGAGTGCTCATCTTCAGGTTCCTGCACCTTTTATCCAATGGTAACAGAGGGAAGAGGTCATGGCCTGGATGGTGGGGTCTTTGAGGATAGAGGCTGCTTTCTTAACACACCGCCTCATGTAAATGGAATGATGTCTGGAGCCTGTGATGTTGCTGGCCAAGTTAACAATCCTCTGGAGTTTATTCCTTGTCCAGGCAGTGATGCAACCAGCCAGAATGCTCTCCACGGTCTACCTGTAGAGGTTGATGAGAGTCTTGGGTGATGTACCGAACCTCCTCAGGCACCTCACAAATTCTAGGGAAGGAGGGTAAAAAGTTTGAGGTAAAGTCCCCAGGCACAACTCCAGGGCTGTTGGGGGAAGGTGGGAACCCATCTGTTCAGTGAGGGGGGGTGGGTGGCAGAGACAGGCCCGACTGTGCTGAACCATGAATTCCATCCAGTCCCACCAGCCTGTACTTGAACCATGCCTCTCCCGTCCACGTGCCTGTCCAAATGCCTCTTAAACATCAAAATTGAGCCCGCTTCCACCGGCTCCCCCCTCCACCCCTGTCTCATTTCTTCCCCCTCTCCCTTTTTCCTGCCACCTTTTGCACAAGCAGGATAAATTCTTACCTCGTTCCCTCATCCAATTTTGTTGGTCTGGATCCTCCCCCAGACGGTGCTGTCTGAATTCTGAGATTTCCTGCTTCTGGATCATTCTGCTTCTTTCTTGAAGAAGGGAGTGGGCCCGAAATGTCGGCAATACGTCTTTGCTTACGGTCGCTGAAAAGACCGGCCGAGTTTCTCCAGCATTTCGGTGTTATT
Organism: Narcine bancroftii; assembly: GCF_036971445.1. NCBI lineage: Eukaryota > Metazoa > Chordata > Chondrichthyes > Torpediniformes > Narcinidae > Narcine > Narcine bancroftii. The sequence continues at coordinate 486,360,454 of NC_091469.1, read as the reverse complement.
ACTACAATCACAACGTCTGCAGACGTCTGTGTTCCACTCTCTCACCACCCGGAGGAAATCCATGCTGACACGGAGAGAGGTTACAAACTCCTTGCGGACGGCACCAGATTCGAACCGGGGTTCCTGGCACTGTGATAAGTGTCTGGTTCAGTGGTGAACCCAGGGTCATGGTCTTGTGTCTATCCAGGTCGCGGTCTCTCGGTTCTGAATTGTCAGTCGCAGTGTGGCGAAGGCAGCAGGGGGTGCATGAAAGGCTCCTGGTTAGAGGCCATTCCCGAGCTGCTCTGACCTGGCTGAACTGCTCTCTCCACACAGATGTGGGTTTCCTGCGCTCTGTGCTGCCTGCTGACGTCGAACCAGGCTTCTACAGCTACCTGCTTAACATCAGCGCCTCCGACGTGACATTGCGGGCTGTCCCAGAGGGGTCAGTCGTCTTCCCACAGGTAATCAGGTGAAACTGGCTGTTGTGGGGGAGCAATACACCAGAGTAAACCAGACTGGTGTTGCCTCCCCCCCCCCCATCTTCTGGCTGCTTCACGGTGTGTGTATGTGGGTGGGATGGGGGTGTGTATGTGCATACATGTGTATATGTGTGTGTATATGCATGTTTATGTGTGTGTGCATGTGTATGTGCATGCATGGGTGTGTATTAATTTGTGTACATGTGTGTGCATGTTGTGAGTGTGTGAATGCATGTATATGTACGCATGTATGTGTACATGTGTTAGTACTTATGTGAATGAGTGCGTGCACTTGTGTGTGGGTTTACATATGTGTGTGTACATGTGGGTGTGTGTTGGCGTATGTGTGTGTCTGTGTGTGTGTGTACTTGTATGCATGTACATGTGTGTGTAAATGAGTGTGCACATGTCTGTCCATCCATGTGTGTATGTGTGTGCATGCATATGTGAACATAAATTTAAGTGTCCCTCCAGTGGATGTGAGAGTGTGTGAAAGCATGTGTGTGTGTGTGTGTGTATGTGCATATCCGTGTGTGAATGTCATTTTGTCTCTGTCCAATATGTCTGCTGATTGTCCACTCTGTCAGCTGGTTGACGGTGCTGTTTGTCTATTCTCTGTCAGTCATCTTGATGGTGTTGTTTGTCCACACTGTCAGTCAGGTTAAAGGTGTTGTTTGTCCACTCTCTGTCATTTGATGTGACGGTGTTGTTTGTCCACACTGTCCGTCGGTGTGACTGTGTTGTTTGTCCACACTGTCAGTCAGTATAATGGTGCTGTTTGTCCACACTGTCAGTTGATGTGACTGTATTGTTTGTCCACACAGACAGTCGGTGTGACTGTTCTTTGTCCACACTGTCAGTCAGCGAGACGGTGTTGTTTGTCCACTCTATCAGTCGGTGTGACTGTATTGTTTGTCCACACTGTCAGTCGGTGTGACTGTTGTTTGTCCACACTGTCAGTCGGTGTGACTGTTGTTTGTCCACACTGTCAGTCGGTGTGACTGTTGTTTGTCCACACTGTCAGTCGGTGTGACTGTTGTTTGTCCACACTGTCAGTTGGTGTGACAGTGTTGTTTGTCCACACTGTCAGTCGGTGTGATGGTGTTGTTTGTCCACACTGTCAGTCGGTGTGACTGTTGTTTGTCCACACTGTCAGTTGGCGTGACAGTGTTGTTTGTCCACAATGTCAGTCGGTGTGACTGTTGTTTGTCCACACTGTCAGTTGGTGTGACAGTGTTGTTTGTCCACACTGTCAGTCAGTGTAACAGTGTTGTTTGTCCACTCTGCCAGTCGGTGTGATTGTTGTTTGTCCACACTGTCAGTCAGTGTGACTGTTGTTTGTCTACACTGTCAATTGGTGTGACGGTGTTGTTTGTCCTCACTGTCAGTTGGTGTGACGGTGTTGTTTGTCCTCACTGTCAGTCAGTATAATGGTGCTGTTTGTCCACACTGTCAGTCGGTGTGACTGTTGTTTGTCCACACTGTCAGTGGGTGTGACTGTTGTTTGTCCACACTGTCAGTCGGTGTGACTGTTGTTTGTCCACACTGTCAGTTGGTGTGACAGTGTTGTTTGTCCACACTGTCAGTCAGTGTAACAGTGTTGTTTGTCCACTCTGCCAGTCGGTGTGATTGTTGTTTGTCCACACTGTCAGTCAGTGTGACTGTTGTTTGTCTACACTGTCAATTGGTGTGACGGTGTTGTTTGTCCTCACTGTCAGTTGGTGTGACGGTGTTGTTTGTCCTCACTGTCAGTCAGTATAATGGTGCTGTTTGTCCACACTGTCAGTCGGTGTGACTGTTGTTTGTCCACACTGTCAGTGGGTGTGACTGTTGTTTGTCCACACTGCCAGTCGGTGTGATTGTTGTTTGTCCACACTGTCAGTCAGTGTGACTGTTGTTTGTCTACACTGTCAATTGGTGTGACGGTGTTGTTTGTCCTCACTGTCAGTTGGTGTGACGGTGTTGTTTGTCCTCACTGTCAGTCAGTATAATGGTGCTGTTTGTCCACACTGTCAGTCGGTGTGACTGTTGTTTGTCCACACTGTCAGTGGGTGTGACTGTTGTTTGTCCACACTGTCAGTCGGTGTGACTGTTGTTTGTCCACACTGTCAGTCAGTATAATGATGCTGTTTGTCCACTCTGTCAGTCAGTATGACTGTTGTTTGTCTACTCTGTCAGTCGATGTGACTGTGTTGCTTGTCCACACTGTCAGTTGATGTGACTATGTTGTTTGTCCTTCTGCAGGTTGCTTTGTTAGAGCTGGAGGGACCCCTGGCTATTTTGCAGATCCTGGAAACCCCGTTGTTGACCTTGGTCAACTACGCCAGGTCAGTGTCCATCTCTCTGCTCATTCCTTCCCCGTCTACCTGTCTATCGACCTGAAGTTTTGATCAGGGGGATGGCATGAACAAGTGGGGCAAAGGGCCTGTCGTGGGTTGCCTGTCGCTCTGACCCATGACCTGTTGGGCCGGTCCCTGATGTGGCAGGAAGTCCTGACCCTTTAGGTCGGGGCTCGAGTGGACCTCACCTCAGACCCTCTGATGGAGCACCTTATCACAGGCCTTTGGCAAATCCAAACGCACAACATCCACTGCATCTCCCTCACCCAGCTGTTGGTCACTTCTTCAATGAGTTCCAATAGGTGCTATTTTCCCTTAAGGAAACCACACTGGCTTGATCCTCTCTTATCATGTGCTCCCAAGTCTTCTTTAATCTCATCCTTGGCAATTGGCTCCAACATCTTCCCACCATTGACATCAGGGAAACCTGTAATTTGCTTTCTGTTGCCTCCCTCTCTTCCTGAATAGTGGGGTGACATTTGCAATTTTCCAGTCCTCTGGGACCATACCAGAATCTTTTGATTCCTGAAAGATCATTACCAATGCCTCCACCGCCAATTCTTTCAGAACCCGAGGGTGCATCCATCTGGACAGGGAGATTTAACCACCCTTAGACCATTCAGTTTTCTGAGCACCTTCTCCCTTGAAATAGTAACTACACTCACATCCTTTCCCTGATACTCTTCAACAGCTGGCACGCTGTTAATGTCTTCCACAGTGAAGACTGATACAAAATATTTAATTCCTCTGCCACCTCCTTGTCTCCCATTATTATTTCTTTAGCATCATTTTCTAAAGGTCCTATATCTACTTTCACCACTCTTACTCTTTTTAGAAGCTTTTTATATCCTCTGTTATATTATTTGTCAGCCTACTTTCATCCTTCATCTTTTCCCTCCTGATGAGTTCTTTCGTTACCTTCCGAGCCCCCTATCGCCCCACTAATTGTAGGCCCTCTCTTTTGCTTTCCTGTCAACTTCCCTTGGTGTGTATTTATCCTGCACCTTCCTTGTTCCTCACAGGAACTCCACCCATTGTCGCTCTGCCATCTTCCCCGCTGGAGCCCCCTTCCCATCTACGTTCCTCTATCATGCCAGCGTAATTCCCTTTACTCCGAAATACTGAAACATCCGACTTTATTTCCTCCTTGTTAAAATCTCAGATGAACTCACTTCCTTTACTCTAAGCTCTCCAATCACCTCTGGTGCATTACACAGCACATAATCCAGCATAAACGATCCCCAGCCAGGGCTCATCAACAAGCCATCTCACAAGCTTTCTGCAACTTCTCGCTCTTGAGATCCAGCCCCAACATAGTTTTCCCAATCTACTTGTGTGTTGAAATCCAGAACATTGCCCTTCTGACATGCCTTTTCTATTTTCGGTTGTACATATCCCGGGCTCCTGTTTGGAGGTCTGTATGTAAAAGGGACTTTACTCACTAACCATCTGAGACTCTCATATTCATGAAACAATGCTTGTTTATTTATTTTTTTGTGTACCTGAACACTTGTCCTGCATATGTATCGTTTGTCTGTCTGTGCGTTATATCTGGTTGTGTGTCTGTATGCTTTTGCACTGAGGACTGGAGAATGCTGTTTCGTCAGGTTGTACTTGGACAATCAGATGACAGTAAACTTGACTTGAACTGCCAACAGACTGGATAAAGGAGTGGATGTGGTGTATGGATTTGCAAAAGGCCCTTGACAAGGGGGCACGTATGAGGCTACCTAACAAAGTATAGGCACACGGTATAACAGAAAACATGCTCTCAATGGCAGAGCATTGGCTGATTGGCAGGCAGCAGAGAATTGGGATGGGGGGATCATATTCTGATTGGCTGCCAGTTGCTGGTGGTGTTCCACAGGAGTCGGGGTTGGGGCTGTTTGTTTCATGGTGAATATTAATAATTTGGATGGTGAGATGAATGGCTCTGTGGCCAAGTTTGCGGATGACATGAAGGGAGGTGGAGGGGCAGGGAGTGTTGAGGAAGTAGGGAGGCTGCAGGAAGGACTAAAACAGGTTAGGAGAATGGGCAGAAAAGTGGCCTTTGTCAGAAAGTGTAAGGCCGTGTACTTTGGTGGAAAAGAATACATGGGCAGATTATTGTCTAAATGGGGAGAAAATTTAAAATTCCTAGATGCAAAAGAACCTGGGAGTCCTCGTGCAGGATGGCCTGAAGGTCAACTTGTAGGTTGAGTCGGTGGTGAAGAAGGCAAATGCAAAGCTAGCGTTCATTTCAAGAGGAATTGAATATAAGAGCAGCGATGTGATGTTGAGGGTTTATAAGGCACTGGTGAGACTTCACTTGGAGTATTGGGAGAAGTTTTGGGCTTCTCAGTTAAGGAAGGATGTGCTGACATTAGAGAGGGTTCAGAAAAGGATCACAAGGATGATTCCAGGAATGAAAGGGTTATCATATGAGGAGCGTTTGATGGCTCTTGGCCTGTACTCGTTGGAATTTAGGAGAATGAGGGGGGGATCACATTGAAACATTTTGAATGTTGAAAGTCAAAGACAGAGTAGATGCAAAAAGGTTGTTTCCCATAGTGGGAGAGTCTAGGACTAGAGGGCACAAATTCTGGATTTAGGGGGATCCGCTTAGAACAGAGATGCGGAGGAATTTCTTCAGCCAGAGGGTGGTGAATCTGTGGAATTTGTTGCCACAGGTGGTTGTGAAGACCGCGTCATTGGGTGTATTTAAGAGAGAGATTAATAGGTTCTTGATTAGCCAGGGCATCAAAGGTTACAGGGAGAAGGCTGGGCAGTGGGGCTGAGTAGGAAAATGGATCTGCTCGTGATTGAATGGTGGGGCAGACTTGATGGCTCGGTTAGTTTTCTGGGAGGTTGGGGAGGGTATGAGGAGGTGGAGGAGGGGACAAGGAGGTGGGGAAGGGGGCAGGGAGCTGGGGGAGGGGAGGTGGGAAGGAGAGGTGGGAAGAGGAGGGTAGATGGAACAGGGGTCAGGGAGGTGGGGAGGGGTCAGGGGACCTTGGGAAGGTGACGGACGGGAGCACTGAGCACTCTCTCCCCTTTCCCAGCCTGGTGGCCACGAACGCAGCGAGGTTCAGGCTGGCTGCAGGTACTGACAGACGTCTCTTGGAGATCGGCCTTCGAAGAGCCCAGGGTCCAGACGGGGGCCTCTCTGCCTCGAGATACTCATACATCGGAGGTGAGGACATTTAATCCAGGGCAACATCAAGACCCTAATGTTGAAGGGGGCAACCCGATGTTGGAGTAGTTCCTCTCACCCATCCTGGCACTGAAGTGGGGGCTGGAGGGGTTACAGAGATAGGAGGGGTGTGGGGAACATCACATTCCTGAGTCATGTCTGATGTATTTGTCCTCTCAACTCCATTCTCCTGCCTCCTCTCCGTAACCTTTGACCCTTACTAATCAACAACTGATCAGCCTCTGCTTTCACATCCCCAGTGACTTGGCCTGTACAGCGACCTGTGGCAATGAATCCCACCGATTCTCCACCCTCTGGTTGAAGAACTTCCTCTGCATCTCTGTTCTAAAGGGCCGTCCTTTTATTCTGAGGCTGGGCCTCTGGGCCCAGACTTTCCCACCTTTGGACACATCTGCATGTCCACTCTATCCAGCCCTTGAAACATCCGGAATGTTCTAATGAGATCACCTCTCCTTCTTCTGAATTGGAAAACCATATTTCCTTTTGCTTTTGTCGTTGCTTTCCCCGCTCCACCAGGGTTTGACGGCACCAGCAACGTTTTGGCTGGGAAGATGTACGACATTCCATTGTTTGGCTCTTTGGCACATTCTTACATCACTTCCTTCACGTCGATGTCAGAGGTTAAGGTTCAGGTAAGTGTTCAACCTCCTCAGATCACCAGCCCACCTTTTATTCAAGGTTTACTTTAATCGGACAGAACATGCAATATTGCACAAGATTCCCTTCAGCCTGCCCGGCGCCCCTTACAGTATGAGAGAAAGAGAAGCAAAAGAGAGTCCCTTCAGAGTCACCGAGTCTCTGTGGATTCGCCCCCCCCCCCCCCCCCCCCCCCGGGCTCCCGTGTCCTCTGCTGCCACATAGATGCCTGTTCGATCCATGGATGACCCGAGCTCCAGATCCAAACCTCTGATATGATCAGCGATACCTGAGAGACAGTCCTTTGAAGAAGTCAGTGAGATCTCAAGAGGAAGTGGGAAATGTTGTTCTCCCATCCACTTTCTGTGCTTCTGGCTTCACTGTGTCTCCTCTCTCTGCCAGGGGATAACAGAGAGTAGGGAGCAGGAACCGCTTGTCTGGGGCGGAGAAGAACCGGAGAAGTGTCCCAATGGTTTTTTTTAATGATTACAGAACAGTAACAGGCCCTTCTGATCCTTAAGCCTAAACTGCTCAAATACCACATTAAATGACAACCCCGGTACATTTTGAAGGGTGGGAGGAAACTGGCACTCCCAGAGGAAACCCACGTAGACACGGGGAGAACATACAGACAGCTCAGGATTCAAACCCTGGTTCCGGTAACTAGTGCTGTAACAGCGTTGCACTAATGACTACACAAATTGTGCCCCTTCTACACTAACCGTGCCCCCTCTACACTAACCATGTCCCCCTTTACACTAACTGTGCCTCCTCTACATTAACCATGTCCCCATTACACTAACTGTGTCCCCTCTACACTAACCGTGCCCCCCTCTGCACTAACTGTTCCCCCTCTACACTAACCGTGCCCCCCTACACGAACCATGCCCCTACACTAACCGTGCCCCTACACTAACCGTGCCCCTATACTAACCGTGCCCCTATACTAACCGTGCCCCTCTACACTAACCGTGCTCCCTACACTAACCATGTCCATTCTACACTAACCGTGTCCCCTCTACACTAACCGTGCCCCCCTCTACACTAACTGTTCCCCCTACACTAACCGTGCCCCCCTACACTAACCGTGCCCCCTACACTAACCGTGCCCCTACACTAACCGTGCCCCTACACTAACCGTGCCCCTACACTAACCGTGCCCCTATACTAACCGTGCCCCTCTACACTAACCGTGCTCCCTACACTAACCATGTCCATTCTACACTAACCGTGTCCCCTCTACACTAACCGTGCCCCCCTCTACACTAACCTTGCCTCCTCTACACTAACTGTGCCCCTTCTTCACTAACCATGCCTCCTCTACATTAACCATGTTCCCATTACACTAACTGTGTCCCCTCTACACTAACCATGCCCCACTCTACACTAACTGTAACCATAAGCTACCAATCACATCTTCCTCTGCCCCCATTCCCACCAGCTGCCCCCACCCCAAGATTCTACCCCTTAACCACACACCAGGGACCACATGAACCGCATGTCCTGTGGATTGTGGAGAGTCTGTGACCTCTCTGGAACTTGATGGGAGTGGGGATTGTGGAGAGTCACTTGGACTCTCTGTCTGGAACCTGGTGGAAGTGGAGATTATGGAGGGTCATGTGATCTCTCCATCTGGAACTTGGTGGGAGTGGGGATTGTAGAGAGTCACGTGGCTTCTCCATCTGGAACCTGGTGGGAGTGGGGATTGTGAAGGGTCACGTGGCCTCTCTGTCTGGAACCTGGTTGGAATGGGGATTGTGAAGGGTCACGTGACCTCTTCGTCTGGAACTTGGTGGGAACATGGATTGTGGAGGGTCATGGACCCTTCCGTCTGGAACCTGGTAGAAGTGGGGATGGTGGAGAGTCCGTGACCTCCCCGACTGGAACCTGGTGGGAGTGTGGATTGTGAGGGTCACATGACCAGTCTGTAACCTGGTAGGAATGGGGATTGTGGAGGGTCATGGACCCTCCGTCTGGAACCTGGTGGGAGTGGGGATTGTGGAGGGTCACGTGACCTCTCCGTATGAAATCTTGTCAGAAGTCTCATCACCTGCCAATCAAGGTTGGACTCCGCCCACCCATTGGTGCTGACGTGACCATTGGCCTCTTTAACTACCTAGTGATTGCCTGGGCCGGACCCTCCAGCTTACTGCACTTTCAAGCCCATGACATGCAGTAACTCGACCTCCTTTGCTCTCCAGCCCTGAGCCAAACCCTGCTGTGGACAATGCTGGAGGAGTCATTGGTAAGGTGTGCACTACAGAGGGATCAGGGGATGTAGTTAGCATCCAAGCTGTGCCCACGTTAGACAAGGAACGGCGCGTTGTCCTGCTTTGTGATAGGTCAGTATAAGCAGTTGCTAGTATTGGTAAAGTTGAGTCCAATGTGACTGGGCTGTACTGTGCTTGTGTGAGAGTGTAAGCACGGTTAGTGGTTAGCGCAACGCTGTTACAGCACCAGCGATCCGGGTTTGAATCCCACGCTGCTCTCCATGTCTGCGTGGGTTTTCCTCGGTGAGGGGGATCCAGTTTCATCTCACTGATTGAAACGTACCAGGAGTTGGGTGATGATTGTGCACTCTACCTGCTGCCACACCACCACACCCGCCCCCCCCCCCCCCCCCGGACTCGCCACAAGGAACGCCCACCCAACGCTTCCTCTCTGCAGGTCTGGGGTGGTGGAGGGGGCTCGCACTCACAGTTCTGTGTTCTCTTGTCTCCCCCAGGAACTGGCAACTGCCAGCGGTGAGCGGCCGACGGCGGATTTCCCGTCCCTCTGCCGGGAGTGGCTTGCCCGCGTCTGCTGCTTCCTGCAGGTGCCCGAGCACCAGACCAATCCGTCCGAGTTCGCCGCCTTCGTTTCCTACGCCTCGGGGGCACCCAGGAACTTCGTTGGCCTCCTCGACACCTACAATGTGATGAGGTAGGGAGGCACCCCCCCCACTTCAAACAGGCCTTGTCTCATGTTGGGGGTGGTGGATGGGGGACAGAGAGAGGTTCCCCTCTGGGAAAATGGTGCTGGATGGCCACCTTATGTGGAGTGGCATGGCCGGTGTAGTAGTTAGCGCAACGCTGTAACAGCACCAGTGACCCAGGTTGGAATCCACCGGTCTGTAAGGAGTTTGTACATGCTCCCCGTGTATGGGTGGGCATCCTCCGAACGCTCTGATTTCCTCCCACCCTTTAAAACACCTGCAGGATTTGTAGTTAATTGAGTGGCATGAGTTTGTGGGCCGATAGGGCCTGTTACTGAGCTGTGTTGAAATTTAAACCTAAATTTAAATCACCTTAATGATCCAGAGAGAAAGGCTCTTGCTCCGCTAACCTTCCTCCATAAGACACGTTCTCCAATCCAGACCACACCCTGGTCAATCTCCTCTACACCCTCACCACGGCTTCCACATCCTTCCTGTAATGAGGTGACCAGAACTCAACACACTGTTCCAAGTGTGAGTTTTATGGAGCTGCAACATTAACTTACGACTCCTGAACTCAATCCCCGACTATTGAAGGCCAGCATACCATATGACTTCTTCACCACCCTATCACCTTTTTTTTTAAAGGACTCTCACTTGTGCACTTTATTGATTTTCTTTGTTCTCTCTGTATTGTACAGTTTGTTTACATTTGTTTTCTGTTTACAGTTCTTTATTTGTTTACACGTTTACGCTGTGTACAGTTTATTTTTTGCACTATAAATTAAAGGTAATTCTCCTATGCCCACAGGAAAAAGAAATCTCAGGATTGTGTATGTTCTCTGATAATAAATCTGGAAAACTGAAATCTGAAAATCTAATGAAACCCAGCATCCCATCGGCTTTATAAACTGTCCTGCCAATCTGTATGGTGACCTTGAGGGATGTATGGATTTGGAGCCAAAGGTCCCTCTGTTCATCCACATTTCTAAGTATCTGACCATCATTCCTGTACTCTGTCTTCTTGTGTCATTCCAAAATGCTTCACTTCACACTCCATCTGCTACTTTTCTGCCAACATCCTGTTATAATCTTCAGCTCCATCCTCAACTCCTACAACCTTTGTATCATCCGCAAACTTCCTGACCTGTCCTTCCGCCTCTACCACCCTATCACCCTTGAGGGTATATAGACCAGGTCCTGGACCCCGAGAGGTATCTGTGGAACTTCCTCCACACCGTTACGAATCCTCTCTAGGGTATTAAAAACACAATGCTGGAGAAACTCAGCAGGTCAAACAGTGTAATGCCCAGAGGACCCCAAAACCCAGAAGCAATAGAAATTCACCAAGACAATGATTACTTAAACAAAAGTTGCTTTTAATTATCTTTAAACATGAAAACAGGATCACACCTTAACTTCTTATTATTAACTTAACTTAACCTAACAACCCTCTTCTAGTTCTAAGCGCATGTGTATGTAATGTGTGTGTAAGTTCAGAAAAGTTCTTTGACTCACAGTCCAATCTCACTTCTCACACCTCCAAGTTCACTGGTATCGGGCAATTCTTATACTGTGCACAGAATTTAACATTTATGAATCTTCACCAGGCTTTTGTTCTTGAAAGGTAAATGGTTACCGCTCAGGAAGGTTTTCAGAGAGAGATTTGTTGCTCGTTGGACACAAACTGATTCCTTTTGATCAGCCACTTCAGTGTTTTGCAGAAGAAATTGCCCCCTTAGGGTTTTCCAGATGATAACCTCTTTCTTTCAGGTCATCACTGAGTTCATTTTGGTTTCCCTTATTTCAAATGAAATATTAGGCAGCCAGTCCTCTCCTTTTGTATAAACCACAAGGGCTTTGACCAGGCTGAACTAAGCAGTCACAACCTGTCTTCAAAATGGGGTTTTTCCACAAGTTTGCCAGCTTGTCCTGTTCCAGTCCCAGCTGCTGCTGAACTGTAGAACTGAATTCTCTCTCTCTCTCTCTCTCTCTCTCTCTCTCTCTCTCTCTCAGAGAAAACCACATGACCCTCTTAGAACAGCCAACTGCACTCAGACAGACTGTGGCACCGAACCTAATCTTCCGAGTCTGTTCATTTGCTGCTTTCTAAAATAATAATGTGTTACTCTGCAGCACGTCCAATTAACTGGACTGTGGTTTGAGCAGAGCTCTAATATTTTAAATGAGATCTGTTTTGAAGTGTCTGTATGTGTCCTACACTAAAAGAACCCACAATTTTTTCTCCTTTAAAACATATATACAATATAAAATATAGCAATCTCTCACAATACTTTCTGTTGCAAAGATAAAGATACATAACCAATGTTTCAGGCTTGAGCCCTCTATCAAGGTACAGTATATATTTTGACCTGCTGAGTTTCTCCCTAGAACAATCACAGCACAGAAACAGGCCCCTTTGGCCCTTCTAGTCTGTGCTGAACCTTTTTTTTTGCTTTGTCCCACTGACCTGCACCCTGTCCATAACCCTCCATACCCCTCCCATCCATTGACCTGTCCAAATTCCTTTTAAATGTTAAAATTGAGTCTGAATTTACCACTTCAGCTGGCAGATCGTTCCACACACCCACCACTCTCTTTGTGAAGAAGTTCCCCCTCATGTTCCCCCTAAACTCTTCCCCTTTCACCCATGTCCTCTGGTTTCTCACACGTACCCTCAGTGGAAAAAAAACTATCGACATTTACTCTATCTACCCCCCTCATAATTTTAAATACCTCTACCGAATCTCCCCTCATTCTTCTACACTCCAGGGAACAAAGTCCTAACCTGTTTAATCTTTCCCTGTAACTCAGTTCCTGAAGACTGGGCAACATCCTAGTAAATCTTCTCTGCACTCTTTCTATCTTATTGATACCATTCCTGTAGCTCGGTGACCAAAACTGCACACAATTCTCTAAATTTGACCACACCGATGTCTTATACAACTTTCTCATAACATCCCAACTCCTGTTCTCAATACTTTGATTTATGAAGGCCATTTTTCCAAAAGCTTTCTTTACAACCCTATCCACCTGTGATGCCACTTTCAGGGAATTATGTTTCTGTATTCCCAGATACCACACTCTTCAGTGCCAGACTGTTGTGTTTTTACTACAGTCACAGTGTCTGCAGACTTTTGTGTTTCACCCTTCACCAGGATATTGCCTGGTTTCGAAAGCGTGGGTTAAGGGGAGAGATTGGACCAACTCTGGGTTGTTATCTCTGAAGTGTCGGGGACCGAGGGTGGAACTGATAGGTTCACAAAATTATCAAAGTCATTTGACAGAGGGTGAAACACGGACGTCTGCAGATGCTGTGATTGTAGTTAAAAACACTGGAGGAACTCAGCAGGTCTCACCGCGTCCGTAGGAGGTAAAGATACATGGCCGACTTTTCAGGCCTGAGCCCCTCTTCAAAGAATAAGCAAAGGAAGAGAAGGTGCACTTTTTCCCTAGGGTAAAAGCGTCCCAGTGGAGGACTTGCAACGAAGAGAGATGTGTGTGGTGAATATTTTACAGAGAGTGGAGGGTACCTGGACGGGGCTGTCAGGAGGAGTGGCTGAAGCCGATGCAGTCGTGGTGTTTAGGAGGTTTCTGGATAGACATCTGTCATGGTTTGTGACCAGGCAGAAGAGATGTGGTTTCATTTGGACATCACGTTCTGCGCAGACATCGTAGGCTCAGTGGTGAAAAAACTCACAGGGATGCACCTGGTGTCGCAGCGCTGAAATATATATATATATATATATACACACACACACACACACACACACACACACACACACACACACACACACACACACATATACACACACACACACACACACACACACACACACACACACACACACACACACACACACACACACACACACATATATATATATAATCGAAGTTTCGGGTCGGAGCCCTTCCTCAAGGAATGAGCAAAAAACAGGAAGGTGTCTGAATAAAGACAGGGCAGAGAAAGGGTGAGGAGTGGGAGAGGGAGGAGATTGGATATGAGAGGAAAGGCTAGGATTGATTTTTGAAAGGAGACGGGTAGGGGGGCAACTTCCTAGTAAATCTCTATACGAAGAGGATGGAACTGGTGGAAGATTAGGGTGGGAGATGAGGGCCACACAAAGTATGGGGAATGTGGGAACTCGGAAATGTTACATTGAATTGTTTATTGTTACAATAATAGACAATAGATGCTGGAGTAGGCCAAATGGCCCTTCGAGCCAGCACCACCATTTATCGGATGATGGCTGATCTTTCCCTTTCAATAACCAATCCCAGCCTTATCCCCATAACCCTTAACTCTCCTGCCCACAAGAGCCTTATCCAACTCTCTCTTAAATCTATCCAATGAATCTGCCCCCACTACCCTCTGTGGCAATGCATTCCACAGACCCACAACTCTCTGGGTAAAAAAATTCTCCTCATTTCTGTGTTAAATGGCCTCCCCTGTATTCTTAAGCTATGCCCTCTAGTCCTAGTCTCTCCCATCATTGGGAACATGTGCTCTGATTTCACCCTGTCAAGCCCTTTGATAATCCTAAGTACCTCAATCATGTCTTCCCTCATCCTTCTAGACTCCATCGCATATAGTCCAAGTCTTTCTAACCTATCCACGTATGACAACCCTGCCACCCCAGGAACTAACCTTGTAAATCTGCGCTGCACTCCCTCTATAGCAAGTATGTCCTTTCTCAAATATGGGGACCAGAACTGGACGCAATACTCCAGGTGAGGTCTCACCAGGGCCCTGTACAATTGCAGGAGGCTTTCTCTACTCCTATACTCCAATCCCGTCTTTATGAAAGCCAACATATCGTTCGCCTTCTTTGCCGCTTGCTGAACCTGCTCGTCAGCTTTCAGTGACTGACGAACAGGTACGCCCAGATCCCTTTACATTACCCCATTCCCCAGCTTAACTCCATTTAAATAATATTCTGCTCTCTTTTTCTGCCTCCAAAATGGACCACGTCACATTTACTCACATTAAACTTCATCCGCCATCTTTCCACCCATTCCCCTAAACTGTCCAAGTCCCCCTGAAATTTCCTGGCATCCTCCTCGCACTTTACACTACCACCCAGTTTAGTGTCATCTGCGAATTTGCATATAACATAACAATTACAGCACGGAAACAGGCCATTAGGCCCTTCTAGTCTGCACCGAACCAAACACCCCTCTCTAGTCCCACCTCCCTGCACAATGCCCATAACCCTCCATCTTCTTCTCATCCATATACCTGTCCAACCCTTTCTTAAATAATACAATTGACTCCGCCGCCACTATTTCTCCCGGAAGATCATTCCACACGGCTACCACTCTCTGAGTAAAGAAGTTCCCCCTCATGTTACCTCTAAACCTCTGCCCCTTAATTCTTAACTCATGTCCTCTTGTTTTAATCTTTCCTCCTCTTAACGGAAATAGTCTATCCACATCCACTCTGTCTATCCCTTTCATAATCTTAAATACTTCTATCAAATCCCCTCTCAACCTTCTACGCTCCAAAGAATAAAGACCTAATCTGTCCAATCTCTCCCTATACTCTAGATGCTTAAACCCAGGTAACATTCTGGTAAACCTTCTCTGCACTCTCTCCACTCTGTTTATATCCTTCCTATAATTAGGCGACCAGAACTGCACACAGAACTCCAAATTAGGCCACACCAACGTTTTATACAGTCTCAACATCACCTCCCAACTCCTATATTCCATGCAATGATTGATAAAGGTCAGCATACTAAAAGCCTTCTTCACCACCCTATTCACGTGAGTTTCTACCTTCAGGGAACGATGTACCGTTACTCCTAAATCTTTCTGCTCTTCTGTATTCCTCAATGCTCTCCCATTTACCACGTATGTCCTGTTCTGATTCTTCTTACCAAAATGAAGCACCTCACACTTATCAGCATTAAATTCCATCTGCCATTTTTCAGCCCACTTTTCTAAGCAGCCCAAATCCCTCTGCAATCCTTGAAAACCTTCTTCATTATCCACTATTCCACCTATCTTAGTATCGTCTGCATATTTACTAATCCAATTCACCACCCCATCATCTAGATCATTAATGTATATAACGAACAACAATGGGCCCAATACACATCCTTGAGGCACACCACTGGTCACCGGCCTCCAACCTGACAGACAATTATCCACTACCACTCTCTGGCCTCTCCCTTTCAGCCAATGTTCAATCCATTTGACTATCTCAAAATTTATACCTAAAGACTGCACCTTCCTAACTAACCTTCCATGTGGTACCTTATCGAAGGCCTTACTGAAGTCCATATAGACAACATCCACTGCGCTACCCTCATCCACATTCCTAGTCACCTCTTCAAAAAATTCAATCAGATTGGTCAAACATGACCTTCCTCCCACAAATCCATGTTGAGTGCTCCTGATCAGACCCTGTCTATCCAGATGTTTATAAGTACTATCTCTAAGAATTTTCTCCATTAATTTACCTACCACAGACGTCTAACTTACAGGCCGATAGTTGCCAGGCTTCCTCCTTGAACCCTTTTTAAATAACGGAACCACATGCGCAATGCGCCAATCCTCCGGCACTATCCCCATATCTAATGACATTTGGAAAATTACCGCCAGAGCCTCTGCTATTTCCTCCTTCACTTCTCTCAATGTCCTGGGGAAGATCCTGTCTGGTCCTGGAGACTTATCCACCTTTATATTCTTCAAAAGCCTTAAAACTACACCTTTTGTAATCTCTATATTCCCCATATTTACCCAATTTGCTTTTTTTTATCTCACATCTCCCAATATCCTTCTCCTTAGTGAATACCGAAGAAAAGAAACTGTTCAATATCTCCCCCATTTCTCTAGGCTCCACACACAGTTTTCCGCTCTGATTTTCTAAGGGACCAATTTTGTCTCTCGCTTTCCTCTTACCATTAACATATTTGTAGAACTCTTTTGGATTAGTTTTCACCCTGCTTGCCATAGTTTTCTCGTACCTTCTTTTAGCTTTCCTAATTCCTCTCTTAAGATTCCTCTTACATTCAATGTATCTTTCAAACATCTCCTTAACTCCATGCTTCTTATATCTAATGTACGCCTCCCTTTTTCTTCGAACCAAGTTTCCAATATTCCTTGAAAACCACGGCTCTCTCAAACCTTTTGCCCCTCCTTTTAACCTAACAGGAACATAAAGCTTTTGCACTCTCAAAATCTGATCTTTAAAAGACTTCCATCTCTCTACTACTTCCTGACTATAAAACAAATTGTCCCAATGCACACCCTGCAAGTCCTTTCGCATCTCCTCAAATCTAGCTTTTCCCCAATCAAAAACCTCAACCCTTGGCCCTGACTTCTCTCTTTCCATAATGACATTGAAGCTGATGGCATTATGATCACTGGACCCGAAGTGCTCGCCAATACTAACCTCCGTCACTTGACCCATCCTATTTGCCAACAGTAGATCTAACATTGCTCCTTCTCTGGTTGGCACCTCTACATATTGTTGTAAAAAACTATCTTGCACACATTTCACAAACTCTAACCCATCCAGTCCTTTCACAGAATGTGTTTCCCAATCTATATGTGGAAAATTAAAATCTCCCATAATTACAACCCTGTGCTTATCACAAATATCTACTATCTCCCTACAGATTTGCTCCTCTAGGTCTCGGTCCCCTCCGGGTGGTCAATAATACACCCCTACAAGTGTAACCTCTCCTTTCCCACTCCTCAGTTCCACCCAAATAGCCTCCGTGGACGAGCCCTCAAATCTATCCTTCCTAGGCACCGCTGTAATATTTTCCCTGACAAGCAATGCAACCCCACCTCCTCTTGCCACTCCGACTCTATCACACCTAAAGCAACGAAACCCAGGGATATTCAGCTGCCAATCACATCCCTCCTGCAACCATGTCTCACTAATCGCTACCACATCATACTTCCAATATCAATCCACACCTTCAGCTCATCCACCTTTTTTACAATACTCCTGGCATTAAAATATATGAATTTCAGAGATTTCCCAATTTTTAATCCCTGTTTTCCCTCATCTTTAATAACAACATTATTTACTTTTCCTGCCAATTGCCCTTCATCTTCTTCCAGAGCATTTCCCTTCTCTATCACCTGCCCATCCATATTCAAATACTTACTACAAATTTTCTTTGTTTGCATTCTAACCTTCTCCTTACTGCTCTGTACTATTTTGTTCCCTCCCCCCAACCATTCTAGTTTAAAGGATCCTGAGTAGCCCTAGCAAATACCTCTGCCAGGATTCTGGTCCCCCTGGGATTTAAGTGTAACCCGTCCTTACTGTACAGGTCACATCTCCCCCAAAAAAGGTCCCAGTGATCCAGAAACTTAAAACCCTGCCCCTTACTCCACCCCTTCAGCCACGTGTTAATCCTCCACCTCATTCTATTTCTATTCACACTGTCACGTGGCACAGGGAGTAATCCAGAGATTACCCCCTTTGCGGTCCTTCTTTTTAACTCCCTACCTAACTGCCTGTACTCACTTTTTAGGACCTCTTCTCTAATTCTCCCTATGTCATTGGTACCTACATGTACCATGACCTCTGGCTCCTGTCCCTCCCACTTTAGGATATCCAGGACACGAGCAGCAACATCCCGGACCCTGGCACCAGGGAGGCAAACCACCATCCGGTTCTCCTTGCTGCGTCCGCAGAATCCCCTATCCGTCCTCTTAACTATGGAGTCTCCTACCACAATTGCCCTCCTCTTCCTTTCCCTCCCTTTCTGAGCTACAGGGGCCGACCTCGTGCCGGAGGCACAGCCACTGTCGCTCCCCCCAACCTTGATGTCCCCCTCAACAGTGCTCAAAGAGGCGTACTTATTGCTGAGGGTTACATTCACAGGGCTCGTCTCTGGCACCTTACGTTCTTTTGTCCCTCTCCTAACAGTTACCCACCTTTCATCCTCCCGTGGCCCTGGCGTGACCACCTGGCTGTAACTCCTGTCTATGACTACCTCTGTTTCCCTAACCAGCCTGAGGTCATCGAGCTGCAGCTCTAGTTCCCTAACACGGTCCCTGACAATCTGTAGCTCGACACACCTAGTGCAGATATGGACATCCGTGAGTCTGGAAGACTCCAGGACCTCCCACATCCGGCACTCCCGACAACACACAGCCTTAACACTCATCCCTTACCCCAATGAAGTAGTAATAAAGACTATCTTAGCTTTCTCTCCGCCTGCTTTCGCCGAAGCCTGATGAGCCAAAGCCTGGAAGTCCCACTCCTTCACTGGGCCACTCACTCGCTGGGCCGCTCGCTGTCCCTCTTATTTATTGGCCTTTTACCAATTAACCCCTACACACTCTCCTGTACGCTCGCTCGACCAATGGCCGCCTCCGACGCCGACTCCTCCCCGCAGACCCTGGTAAGAGACTTTTTAAAAAGTTTTCTTACCTGCCCCGGACTCTTTTCTTTTCTGTCCTTCTCCTCTCTCCTTTTCTCTCCTCTCCTCTCCTCTCCTCTCCTTTCCCCTCATCCAAATAATTTACACACATGATTAACAATTGAGGACCCAACACCAACCCCTGCGGGACCCCACTCGTCAGTCACATCCTGCCATCCGTTTATTCCAACCCTTTGTTTCCTATTTCTCAACCAATTATCTATCCATGACAGCACCCTACCCCTGATACTATGCTCCTTGATTTTGCAAACTAGCCTCCTGTGTGGGACTTTATCAAAGGCTTTCTGTAAGTCCAAGTACACCACATCCACTGGCTCTCCCGAGTCCACCCTCCTTGTTACGTCCTCAAAAAATTCCAGGAGATTAGTCAAGTAAGATTTTCCTTTAAGGAACCCATGCTGACCAGCACCGATACTATCCGATACTATTATTCCTTCCTAAGTGTTCTGCTATTTCTCCTTTAATGACAGATTCAATATTTTCCCCACCACTGACGTCAGACTGACCGATCTATAATTTCCTGTATTCTCTCTCCCTCCCTTCTTAAAAAGTGATACAACATCAGTCACTCTCCGGTCTGCAGGCACTTCCCCGGAATCTAAAGAACTTTGGAAAACGTCAACTAGTGTTTCCACAATTTCTAGAGCAACCTCTCTAAGCTCCCTGGGATGCAGCCCATCAGGCCCAGGGGACTTATCAGCCCTCAGTTCCAACAATTGGCTCACAGCCACCTGCTTCTGGATCTGAATATTCATCAAATTCTCTGTTTCCTTCGGTAATTTCACCAAGTCCCTAGATACTGCATGACCCTTACCCCTATTCTAATCATAACCTACATCCTCCTTGGTGAAAACAGATGCAAAGTCATTGTTAAATTCCTCAGCCATCTCCATGTCTCCCTTTCTCTGTTTTCAAGGGCCCAATTTTGGCCCTAACCAATTTCTTCCTTTTAACATATCTGAAGAAGCTTTTGCTATCCCATTTTATATTACTTGCCAATTTGCCCTCGTACTTCATCTTCCCCTCCTGAATGACTTTCTTAGTTTCTCCCTGTTGGTTTTTAAAGGCCTCCCAATCCTCTAACCTCCCACTCTGCTTTGCCATCTTATATTTATTTCTTTTATAGACCTGATACTGCTCTTGATCTCCTTTGTCAACCACGGGTGCCATTTGCTCTTCATAGAGCCTTTCCTCCTCTTTGGTATGAATCTATTTTGAATCCTGTGAAAAATGTCTAGAAATACCTGCCATTTTTGCCCAGTTGTCTTCCTGGCTAGAATGTCCTTCCATTTTATTTTGGCTAGCTCCTCCCTCATAGCTGTATAGTCACCCTTATTTAGCTGTAGCACTAACGTTTCTGACTTCCTTCTCTTCTCCCTTTCCATTTGCAGATTAAAAGTAACCATATTATGGTCACTATTACCTAATGGCTCCCCTACCTCAAGGTCCCTTATTAACTCCATGTCGTTGCACAGAATCAAGTCCAGAATCGACTTTCCCCTGGTAGGTTCCGTCACAAGCTGCTCCAAGAATGTATTTCGGAGACATTCAATAAACTAATTTTCTAGCTTTCCCACACCCCTACTTGATTTTTCCAGTCCACTTGCAAGTTGAAGTCACCCCATAACGACTGTATCTCTACCACTCTGACATGCCATTTTTAATTCTTTATTTATACTGATTCCCACATTAGAGCCACTGTTCGGAGGTCTGTGTATGGCCCCCATTATGGTTCTTTTGCCTTTGCAACTTCTCAACTCGATCCACACAGACTCTACTCCACCTGATTCAGTGTCTTTCCTTTCCATCGCCTGAATTTCATTCTTCACCAACAGAGCCACTCCACCTCCTCTACCTAACTTTCTGTCTTTTCGATAGGACGCATACCCTGGAACATTAATTTCCCAATCCTGTCCCTCTTGCAGCCATGTCTCCGTTACTCCGATAACATTATATCCTCCAATGTCCATTTGCGTCTCAAGCTCATCCATTTTATTCCTTATACTCCGTGCATTCATATACAATATCTTGAAACTGTACCACCCTGCTCTCTCCAATTTGCTACCTGACACCCTCTCTGAAACTCTCCTATCCCTCTTTGCTCCCTCTGGCTTTGAGATTTCACAGACTATTGGAACTACCCCTATGTTCCCCTTCCTATACATTTCCCTATCAGTCTGGTTCCCCTCCCCCTGCCAATTCAGTTTAAAACCTATCCAACACCATTATTAAATCTTGTTGCAAATATATTATGTGTGCCGAGGTCTATTTGTCTGTTATTCAGGCAGGTCAACCTATCTGTCAGGCAGCAAGAATCAAACAAAAGTTTTATGAAATCGTTATTTTTTTAAATAAAACAAATTCAGTTGAACAGAAAAAGAACAGTTATAAAAGTGCAAGGCTTCAGAACATAGAACATGACAGCGCAGCTCAGGCCCTTCAGCCCATTATGTTTTGCTGATCCATTTACTGGTGTACAGAAAATGCTGGAAACTCCCATCAGGCCAGGCGGCGTCTGTGGAGTGAGCCAGTGATCTTCGACTATAAAAGTCTGCTATTGTGAAAAAGGGTCTGAAGGTTTAAATTTCAGGGTGAGAGACCCAAAGTCCTGCAGGCTATAATGCACAAATCCGTTAATCCAATTCACTGTCAAGGATTCGTAGAACATAGAACCATACTGGCCCTTCGGCCCTTGATGTTGTGCCGAACCATATATTGCTTCCTGAAAGAAAAGGTACTAAACCCTGTTAATCTCTATTGTTCTTCCATCTATGCGTCTGTCTAAGAGTCTCTTAAATGCTCCCAGTGTTTCAGCCTCCACCGCCATCCTCGGTAAGGCATTCCAGGCACCCACTACTTTGTGTAAAAAAAACTTACTCCTGACCTCTCCCTTAAACTTCCCTCCCTTCACTTTGTACACACATCCTCTGGTGTTTGCTGATCCTGCCCTAGGAAACAGATGCTGGCTGTCCACCCTATCTATGCCTCTCAGAATCTTGTAGACCTCTATCAAGTCTCCTCTCATCCTTCCACACTCCAAAGAGAAAAGTCCCAGCTCTGCGAACCTTGCCTCATATTTTCTAGT